>NC_141600.1:1212500-1512500 GCF_047967505.1 Dipteris shenzhenensis
GGCAGGAAAGAGCCGTCGACGATCTTCCACATATTGAGTTCTGTGTCATACTCTTCGATGCGACCCTTCCAGGCTGTGAGCGCATCGCCAGAGCTAAAGAGTCGCCCCTCCACGCTTACTATTTGATTGGGAGGAACGTCCAGTTGCCACATCCCTTTGAGAACTTTCCACGTTCCTTTCGAGGGATGGTACACATCCACACAGCTTCGATCTATGGTGAAAGGATGGATCATCTCAGAGTCTTCAGGCCCCGCGAAGCCTCCCACGATATGGATTTTGTCTTCGCTAGTTACACCAACACACTTATACCTCCCGGTGCTCATGTTAGGCAAGGGAAGCCAACAGTCCTTGTCCGGCATGTATACTTCGGCGCTTGAAACTCCCTTCTCCTGGCCTGTGACACTTCTTCCTCCAGCCACATATATGTAACCTTTGCAAACAGTGCACGCGAAATTTACTCGGGGTGTTGACATGCTAGGGCACTGCTTCCACTTTCGGGTGGTGCAATTAAATACAAACATCTCCTTCCTTACCTGTAGCTCGAGCTCCATGCAAGGACGTTCCGCACTTTTGGTGCAAATCCTGCCGCCCACTACATACAGCTTGTCGTCTAGAGCAACAGAAGCGAAGCCCTTGAGATATTGAGAGTCTGACAGTCCAGGAAAAGGGCCGAGGTGGTGCCAAAGGTTCAATCGAGGGTCGTAAGCTTCCAGCCAAGTCGAAAGGTAGCTCTCGTTACTGTACCTCCTTGGACAGAAGGCCAGATATATCCAAGGTTCAAGAATACCCAAAGCTTTACGCAGCCGATGCAGCTCTCCGTTAAGGACCGCGTTGTGCCAGGGCTTGGAAACGCCCATTAGCGCACGATGATCCTCACGGGGCACGCGAGCGAGGCACATGAGCGCGAGGGGGCGGCGGAGGCCAGGAATGAGCTCATGCTGCTGGTCATCATCATACAAGGAAGCGGGGTCTGGATCTCGGACAGCAGCGGAGGAAGCGGGAGCGAGCTGATGCGCCTTGATGGCCACCATTGCTGCAGCTGATATTGGACGCAAGTGTGGGGAGCTGGGAACGGAAGCAGGAAGGGTGGAGCTACGGCGAGCTCCAAATGCATGCAGGCAGCCGAGGAGGAGGAGGAGGAAGAAGAAGAAGAACGGAGAAGGGGGGGAAGAAGAGGACAGGGCATGGCGAGGTTTGGAACGCACGCCGGAGGAGGAGGCTATCGGGAGTAGAAGAAGCTTGGACGATGCAGCTGCTGCATGGAAGTCATCGAATTTCGGCGGGTTGCCCGAGGCCACAAACACCAAATCGCCATTACCTTAATACAAATCGGATAGGTCCCCACTTGCCAAAGGAATTCAAAATTGTATTCGGCAAATGAGATGGAAAGGCAAAAGGGAGGGGTAACTCATTTAGCCGTCTCGAAGTCTTTTTGGCCTTGTAGGGTAGGTCTTAGTAATGTTTTGCTTTGTGAAAGTGAAAAATCTACCTTTTAGATATTCAAGTGCCTTGTAATTTTGTCCTCATCCAATAGGTGCTTGCTAGTTTTGTCCCAAGCTTTTTCTCCCCCTTTTTCAACATAGCTTAAGGCTATTAGTAGGGGCTAGGCACCTTATAAGCTTGAACCACACTTGTGCATGTTGCACCATCACCTCCCTATCAAACCTTGTGATGGGATGAGAGGGTGCAAGCCTTGTGCCTCTTCTATCAAACAATTGAGGGTCTATGTTTCATCCTTGATGTTTCTAAGTGCATGTCACATGAGGCGGCAATGCCATAGGATTCTTCTCATGTTGATGATGATCTCCTCTATGATCTGGAGGATGAACTTCCTGGCTTCGACCGACCTCACTGATATTTTAATAGATTCATGGATTCTGGAACTTGGTGCAAGGACCTAAATAATAGCTACCAAGCCTAAGCAGTGCAGACACGAATATCACATGAAAAATAAGACTGTGCATGAATAATAGCAGCAAACCTAAGCAATGCGGACAAAAATATCACCTTTGTTTCAAGGTGGAAAAAAAGCATCCTTGAATAGCACCTACCTTGGTGTAGGCAGTGCAAACATGTTACGGGTTTTTATAAAAATATAAGTAGTGTGGAGATATCGTGGATTTTTTTTTAAATTGAAACATGTTCAATTAGATTCCAAGGGCCAACCCTCCATCCCAACTTTAGATAACGTTAGAGGCCAACTAACTCATACTGTGTTGGGTCTATGCACACTAAGCAGTGATGCTATTTGTGTGGATGAAATGGTTGGCTAGTGAATGAAACTATCTTCACTCTTACATAGCCCTAGAACATGAAGGAACACGTAGTACAAGTGCTTGCAAGACAAGTATGGTTTTTTAGCCACCTCTCTTTTCTGGAAATCAGGATAGCTACAAAAGGGTTTGGTCTTGATGTGCACTTTGTAGGTGCATCCACTGTCATTGGAAACATGGAACATGCAATGTTGAAGGGGTTTATTGTCATATTTGCGGGGATACCACTACATTCATCTCCTCTACACTTGCAATTCTCTTGGAGGCCTCCTTTGAAATTCCATGTCTCCATTTGGACGATCTTGTAGCTACAGCACTATCACTTTGCTCAATCAAGGTCGTATTGTTGGTAGGATTGGAGACAAGCTCTATTGGTATGCTCAAGGACACCGCTTCAACCCATGTTGACTTCACATTTTTGAGCTTGAACCTAGCTCGTTGTAGGTGACATATCTCCGCAGATGTTATATTTGTTCCTGCATCAACCTGCCAAAATAATTTATCGCACATCTCACAGGAATCTTGGAGATTTGGCATTGTAGATGCCATGGTATTGAGTCAATGCGATAAATTATGCCACTCCACCAATCTCTTTACCGGGAGCCTAAGAAGTAACATGACTCCATCAACTACCTTGCAGAGGAGCTTAATGAAAGATCTTTTCAAACGTCCTACAAAGATCTTGAAGATCTTGCATTGTAGAAGTCGGCATCACAGAAGAGTTTAATGAACATTAGTCAACTCCGTCACAATAACCTCTCGCACATTTTCATATAAGGTTTGATTGTCAACCTCTTGAATTTCGATCTAACATGACATACAAGTGAGCCAGTGTCATAACAAAACACTGCTAATTACATTGTGGATAATAAACACCCTAACAAAAGATCTGGCTTTGCTTTGAACATGCTGTGGTGTCGTGACGGCATGATAATGACACGATTAAGTTCATAGAGGACCTGCGAATCCCTCTTTCCAACTTGTGCCTTTAGACCATCTACATTCTGTAGCCCTAAACCCTAAACCACCTCCGCAACTCAAGTCCCACAACCATTCTTCTTTGGACTCTCTCCAAGCTCTCTTGCATTGGCAGAATCCTACTCCCTCATCACCAATTGGGAACTATCATTGCTAAGGTATTTCTCAAACTCCACCTTTCATACCCTATCAAATTGTTCCATTCGCTTTTATACCTAATGAAGAGCCTTCTTGAATTCTTGCATCGCTCCTTGCTACTCCATTCCTTCAGACTATCAATTCCAGACTCCACATTTCCTACAATGTTGTATACATCCATTGCAGGGAGATGATAGAGATGGAAGAGAACAAGAGTTTGCGGAATGGACTCGGGTGGAGGAAAAAATGACTAAGAGTGAGGAGCAGGATGGAAGGAAGGTTAGTTGCGTTGATGCATGAGGGAACCAACAACCAATCACGTGATGCATGGCATGCATGGAATTAGGAGGGAATAGTATCGAAGGATATTCTGCATGCAAGAAGATCTTAGTTTAGTTTGGAAGTCAGCAATTTGGTGTGTACTATGTGTCCGCAAGTCCCTGCATGGTGTGGAAAGGAGCCAGAATGTAAACGCAATGGCACCCTGTAGGTGACCCCCAAAGTTCTCCACATAAAATATCCCTCTACATGTGCAATGTGTAGTTGCTTTCTTTGCAAGTGATTTAAGAAGAGGTGGAAGACGTGGAAAGAACCGTGGATCTTTTGGAGGTGTGTACACCTTCTTTATTCAAAAGCTCTGTGGACTATTTTCCTGTAATTGTCGTATTTCTATACTGTATTGGTTGTCTAGACACGTACTCCAAAGAGCTACATGTTATGATCTGGGATTACTGGTGGGAGAACCATGAGCCTAGAGGTGAGCTCTTGTACTCGGACACTAGAAATGCCTATAGGACAAGAGATCATGCCGAGGAGGAATAGGTCTCATAGCAATAAGGCATGACCACAGATGAACTTATCACTGAAGTGGAAGGTGATGAGGTTGGGGATGACGAAGTGCACACCCAAGGAAATAGTTTCAGAGTGGTGGGTAGTGAAGAAAGGGCCAACAATTCCCATTAGGGAGTTCTTGGCAAAGAGATAAGGCTTGGGCTACTGCAAGACGTGATGACAAGCTTTTATCTTCCAAAAAATTTGGCACCCCCATATACCTTTGTGCAGATTGCTACCAAACGATTCTATCCATACAGCCTCGAATGGAGTTTCTTTGTTGAGGGACAATTTTGATGCAAAGGGCTATGTGGACTCTAGTGCAGCTTTTCTTGTGGCCCTTTAAAAGCCAGGAAGTGAGGCACACCTGGAAGTTTCCCACCTCGATTTGCAGGAATGGGGGCCAACTTGGGCGGTTGTGAATGAGCAGCTTGAGAATGAACTAGCGAGTGAGTAGGAGGAATTGAAAGGCAGGAAGTTCTTGGTGTGGGGGGATGGCAATCATAGGCTAAAGGCCTAGTTAGCTCAGATTTTTGAAGGTTAATTGCCTTCATGGACTATTTTTATAGTACAGAGACATTGCTTTGGAACTCTAAATATTTGATCATGTGTTTTTTGGTTTTCTTCTAGCATATGGGCATTACCCATCTCGCCATGCTTGTGTGAGATGTCAATTTCTAAAAGTGGACAAAAGCAAAGAGGGAGTTGAAGTCCATGAATGAGTGCATCTTATGTGTTGTTAATATTTGAATGCTGTTTTGAATTTAGAGAACTGCACTCATGGAAATCGTCATGCAGGGTTGCTAGGGCTCATGTGGCACCAACTTTGTCATCACACGAGATATTCTTGTTTCAAAAGTTCAGAATGGGGGACAAGTCACCCCTTCTCCATGTACTATCTGAGGAGGATAGAAGATGGGTGGAGGTTGAGATGGCAATGGAGAGAAGAAAAGGAGGTTTATTAATGTGGTATACTGCCCCAACCATGGTAACTTGTATGGAAGGTGAATAGTTTTTGCGAGGGAATAAAGTATATGCAAGTTTAATTAATATTACATACATTGATATGCAACTCTGGGTGCTTGCAGGAAGACCTGTGACGAAGGCCACAGGGAACCTATCCAACAAGGGTTGAATACTCTATGAAATATAGTAAAGCAATGCGGAGCATGTAGAGCAACTTCTGAGATAGGGTCTATAAAACACTGCATATTGCAAACCCACCTAACAGAGACGGTTCTTCCAATTGCTATTTGGTCGTAATTGGTCCAAAAAGGGACTTATTCCTACATCAAGGGAGAAATTGTATACTCTATGTCAGTCCAAGATTTTCCTAGATAGGTACGTTGTTTCATTTTTGCGTGGACTCCTGGCATTGTCACACTAGTCACACTATGGTACTTGCAGGAGTGGAATCTTGTCTTCAATGTAGATGTGTAATGCTTGTATCTGTTGTCTCTTGAAGGAAAAAGAGATCTTGCACATGATGTTAAATGCAAGGATAAAAGACAAGTCCTCTACTCAAAAGTTTGGGGATAATAAGAAGACCCATGCCTTTGTAAAGAGGGACACGTACTAGGAGCAAATCTTCCATTGAGGGCAAGCAATAATAGAGGACATGGAGGCTCAGGGATTTCAACCACCTAATGGGTTCAAGGCCTTTTGAAAGGAGTAAGGGGAATATCATGCGACTACGGCCTTCCATGAACCATGGAATGACATGAAGAACACAGTGGACCCAAAAAAGTAGTTGCAGTTGGAGCAATTGTCTAGGAGAATAGTGTACAGGGGGAATTGTTTTCTTCGGTTTCTTTGACTGTAGGCTCCCTCTGTCATGTTTGATATGTATTAGCTGAGAAATAGTTTGTTGTGTTAGCTAGATACGATCCTTCTGCCGAGCAAATGTGCTTCCATGCATGCTAGTCTTCTTTATGACATGCACATCCATGGAGCATGAGGACAGTGTGTATCACCAATCATGGGTGGAGAAAGGCCTCTCAAAATGGGAAACCATGGAGTGCCCTTGGTGGTTGGACGACCCCTTGGGATGCGTACCTGATAGTGAGTGTGTCTTGCATTTGGGAATGCTTTGAAGGCCCTCTCCCCCGCATTCACAGTTTCTGTATATCATTTCTGTTGCATCGCTCTTGCACATCGGCCGTGTTGAATGATGCTTCATTGTGATGCTTTAAGAGGTCGAGAAACCCCAAGGGGAGGATGCACTAGGACAGACATCACTGTTGCTTGATGCACAGGAGGTGGTGTTAATAGGAGAAGCCGGCTCCTATTTGAAGCACAAGCATGCATCCTCCAGTGCTCCTCGCGAAATCAGAAGCAAGAGGGTGCAAGATTTCCAACACTCCCCTCCTCCAACCATATGAAGTAAACCCTTAATGATGGGTTATCCTTTTTCACTACTGTAGATTCCAAAAGTATGTGATCCCTTGTACAGTTATTCATTATCTAGAACAAATCATTGTTGCAAGAAAAAATGCGGATGTGTTCGACGTTCCATCAACCGTGCAGGGTAAAAGTTGGTTTCTTGACATTGCTTTATTACGTTCTCTTTTGAGAGTGTACTCTTTGCCAATTCATGGATGGTGTGAGCTATGAAACCAGTGTGCAGAATCTCTTACCAAATTGGTTTATCACATGATTAGAGACGTACATACATGGATATTGTCATAGCAGATGTATGAATGCTTGTCGACCACCTTAATACATAAGCATAACTTATTGGTTCAGAGCACTAGAACATGGCATGACATTGCGGGTAACACTAAATTAATGTTTCCATGCGAAAACTTTGTGCTTGAGAATGTTTGCTTGTTAGTTCACAAGATACAACAATTTTTGGTGAGAGTAGATGCTCAGGGCCTCTCGCATGCAAATTTGGTCACTATGGATGTCGCTTCTCTCTTTTGGGTGGAATTCCCAACAGGTTCACCGGTAGAGCTTATTGAGGACAGTGGCGTTCCCCCTTGGAATGTGTTCTCTAGAGATTTGTCACCAGCCATGACAAACCTTGCTACAAGGTTTACTATAGACAAGGCATGGTACATTGCTCTCGGGGTGGCAAATCATTCCCATGTTATCCACTGACATGCGAAGTGAGCGGGGTTCATTCTGCAAAGGACATACCCTGTGCTTTTGGAAGCAGGTTACCTATATGATGATGGGGAGAAGGTAATCGACCTCTGTTTTTTTTTGAATAAGTACATTGCGATGGACTTGACCTGAAATGGGCTCCTGTTGGCACTTGCATGTAAGGGCACTATTGATTAGTGTGTTTTGGAGGAATGCAGTGGGTGAGACCCATCATGGACAAACAACAAGGACAAACAACGGACCATCGCTTGTTCAAGGCAGACAAGAAATGGCTGTTGGAAGCAAATGCCCGTTTGCTTTTCGAGCGCACCACTAGAGAAGGTCTTATGTTCACGTGGGTGTGGAGCGGTCAAGTCACCTTTACAATTGAGTTGGATTCCTGGCATTATTTGTGCAATGCATGGCTTTCATTTCCTCAAGAGTAACTTAGTGTTGGTAATCTACCGAGAGGGTTATTACATATGTTCACAAAGCTGGGGAAGGCGGTTATTGATGTACTTTTGCAGGCATGGGAGGACTTAGACGGCAAGCTAAATGCATGTCACGCCATTACATAGGAATAGATAATGACGTGAGCTTGCAACCCATCTTGGTAGATTTTCTAGATGTAGAGTAACCACACAAACCAACCAATGTGCCACAATGAGTTTTGAGTTCGAATAAATTGAGATTTTGTTAGCACTGCCTTCGCTCTACTTACACTTTCATGAAAAAAATGTCCCCCACAACCTTTTGCCACATGGATTCTGTCTATTTTTGTGCTCTCTCTCTCTCCCCCCCCTTCCCTTCCCTTTCCCTCCCCCTCCTCCCTCCCTCCTAGGTAGTAAAGGCACTCCTTCTCTACCTCTCTCCCGCTCCCTCCCTCCCTCCCTCCCTCCCTCCCTCCCTCTCATAGTAAAGGCAGTGCTCACGAGTACTTGTACCCACTTGTTATGCACCACTGCTTTGATCTTGGTTTCTTTTAGAGACATATGATTTTAAATTGTAAAACTGTGCTGAGATGAGTAGACACTTAAATAGAAAGATGGAAGCTAAGGTCTAAGGGAATAAATACAATAAATCCACAAGAGGGTGGCCCAACGGCCTTACACAATGACCATAAAAATTCATAAGGTGTACAGTAATAACAACATAGTTGGGATTATACCGTGAATCACATGTTTTATAAAAATAAGAATAAATAGCAATTGTTCATAATTTTTCAATTACAGTCGCACAAATAGCACTACAAGCCAACTCCCTTGAATAGTGGACCTTAAAGCACGATTGGATGAGAGGGGCCGGTTCCCTCCTCTGCAGCGGGAGCTCCACCTTGGGTACTTGTTGGCTCATTTGCCTCAGTTTCATCCTCCGCATTAGGAGCTCCATCTTCTGTGCCTGAATTGTCCACTTTGGCACTTGGAGCTTCTCCATCATCCCTGCCAATCCCCCTCCTTTGTTACAACATAGCACCAACTTGTCATCGTCACACTGAGTGATGATGCTTTGACGACAAGCCTCATCGACGTCAATCAACCACGGTAGCAGATACAGCCTTGAATAGTCCCAAGAACTTGCCTTCAGCCACTTTGAAGAGAGGCGAGGGATATTCGCACAATACTATCGGTGGTTGCTCATAAAAAGTGGCCAGTTTATCAAATGGATGTTAAATCAACATTCTTGAATGGTGACCTCAAGGAGGAGGTGTACGTGACTTAGCCACCTGGTTTGAGGCCCCCCATTCTGAGAACAAGTTATGTAAGTTGAAGAAGGCTCTGTACGCGGGCTGAAACAGGCCCCAAGAGCATAGTACCAATGGATAGATAAATTCTTTCATAAATTAAACTTCAAAAGATGTGCCTCAGATGCTAACTTGTATGTGTATAGGAAAGGTGGAAAATTTGCTATTATTGTTCTGTATGTGGATGATCTCCTTATCACAGGTGATTATGAAAACATGATCTAGCAGACTAAAAAGGCATTGAGCATAGAGTTTGAGATGATAGACTTAGGCTGGATGTCGTACTGTTTGGGGATTGAAGTTTGGCAAGAGCTAGGAAAGATCTTCATCTCTCAACAGAAATATGCAAGGGAGATCTTGAAGGTATTTGGTATGTCCAAGTGCAAGGAGATAGCTACACCTATGGAGGTAAATGCGAGGCTGTCTATGGAGGATGCCTCACCACCAATGGACATCGGGAGGTACAAGAATTTGGTCACGACAATCTCATCTATTTGTGCAACACCAGAGCAAACATCAGTTTTGCTGTTGGCATTCTCCAATAAGCCCGGGGAGAATCATTGGAATGCAGGGATGCAGATGCTCAGGTATGTGAAGGGCACTCTTGATTATGGCATCACTTATGGTACGAGCACTTCCTTGGCTGGTCATTGTGACTTAGATTGGTGGGTTGGAGATGTTGATTCCAAGAAATTAGTTTTTGGATATTATTTCTCTTTAGGTTCAGGTATCTTCCCTTGGATCAGTAAGAAACAACCAATAGTGGCATTGTCTTCTACCGAGGCTGAGTACAAGGTAGCATGTTTTGCTGCTTATGAAGCAGTGTGGCTGAGGAGGATCTTATGGCACATGGGAGTGCAAGAGGATAAGGCAACTATGATGAGGTGCGACAATCAAAGTTGGATGGCCATTGCTAAAAATCCAGTGTTTCATGTGCACACAAAACATATAGAGATTCAGTATCACTATGTGAGTGGACGGGATAGTGGAATTGGTCTACTATCCAATAGAGAAAAATGGAGTAGATATCTTCACCAAGGCACTCGGGAAGCATCAGAGCTTCAAGGTCATCTTCAGAGACTCGGCGTTGGGCCGAAAATGTAGTTCACCTATGGGTGGTCCAAGGTGCTCAAGTTGTAAGGCCCCTATATGAGGAGAAGTGATGTGTGAGCCCAAGACACTGGATGGATCTTAACGCATGTCAGATGAGGTCTATCAATGAGATCGTTGATGGTAGAAAGGTGATCTATGTGAGTCTAGCCTATGGGCTAGGTAGGGTAGGTAAGCTAGTAGCACAACGAGGCACATTGTCTTGATTGTGTGGGAGCCCCTTACTCTTTGGAGGGAGATAATGTTGCAGCTCATGTTAATACTTTGAGGAGTCTTATGACACAATTAGCCTCAATTAACTCTCCGGTCACTGAAGATGATGCTATGGCTATGCTCTTAAAGAGTATGCCTCAAGACTTTGACTATGTGTGACTACTTTGAAGAATGTACCCCAACCCACACTGGAGGGCATCATTGTGCTTTACAAGAGGAGGAAAGAAAGAACACTTCAAGAATGGGTAAAGTGCACACAAAAGCACTTGTAGAGTGAAGTTTTCAAAGAGTAGGTACAAGGCATGCAAGCATTGTGAGAAAAACAATCATCTTGAGAAGGATTGTTATAAAATCAACCTTTGCTCTTATTGTGGCAAGAACAATCACTCAGAGAAGTTTTGCAATGAGAAAAAGAAGAGTATGACAAATCTAGTTGAAGAGAGAACTCCATCAACAAATGAAGCATCAAACTTTGTGGTAGAAGACAAGGACTTTGCCTTTTGAGCACTTTGTCTTTGAAATTTTTGTTTATCATCACTTGGTCAAATTTTAAGGTTCTCTGCCTGGAGTAGTACTCCAAAAAGAATGTCATGTGTTTTGTCTTTTGTAAATCACCTTTGGTCACCATATGATGTAGGCCATGTGATATGTGTATTTGGTCTATCTCATTTTTGTAAACCTTGACACTTGGGCACCTTTGTAGCATGAGATCCTAGCCATAGATTTATCCTTGACCACCATGAGATGGCATGTGTGACCACCATGAGATGGCATGAGAAACTATGTGACTAGATGTATCCTTGACATAGCAAGAGGCAAACCCTTAAGGGGGGGGTATATTGGGATAAGTGTGATCAAGGGCTTGCTCTAAGGTGCATGTGTGCATCTAGGGGAGTCACATGTGTGTGTGTGTGTGTGTAGTAGAGGCACACCTAGTTCTATGAGGTGTTTAGTCTATGACCTAAGTGATGATGTAAGCACAAAGGCCCCCACATGGGAGGTTCCTTTAATTTAGCCAATCCCACTGATGTAGGGGAGGTGCCTACACCTTCCTCTCACTCTATATAATGGAGGATCTTCCTTCATTCTAATACATGGATTTTGCCTCACTTGAGTTCTCTCTACTTATGTCATGATGCACCTATTCTCTCCCACACACTTCTTCACACCTTCCCTAAGTTTCCCCTATTCCCCCTAATTTCCCCTAATATTCTTCCTACTCTCCCCTTTCTCCCTCTAATTTTTTCTTTTTCTTAACTACGTTTTACAATTTTTTCTATTTTCTTCTTTTATTTTACTTTGTTTCTCGATTTTTTCACTAATTACCCTACTTTACTTTTCACTAAATTACCCTACTCTATTTTGTACTATGGTTCTCTATTTCTCCTTTTCCCCTTATTAATTTTCTCACCAATTTCTCCCCTAATTTCACTATTAAACTAATTTTCCCCTATTAATCCCATGGATCTCTAAAGCCCTTAATGTCCCCCACGCGAGGCCTACCTATGACCTTTCTACCCACCCAAGTAGCCCTTAATACTACTCACCACCCATGCGCCCACGGGTGCCTCTTGCCATCCTCCTCTCTTCAACTTCCTCGGGCTCACCTCCCCGACTTCCCTTGCCTCGGTGACCTGCATATCAGCCACATTTGGCTCATCATTTCCACCAATAGATCATCCATCATCTATCCTTGATTGTATACCTGTGCGAGTATTTGGTGGTACCATTTCTTGCACATTTGGTGCATGGACAGCTTGCTATCTATCAACATATGCAGGTGGATTCACATCCTGGAAAGTGATTCTCCTCATTTCAACATCCCTCATGGGTGCCTTATGCATCTTCTTCTCATTGAAGACTACATGATGGCTGCGTATGATCTTCTTTACTTCTAGATCCCAGAGATGATACCCCTCTCTCCACTTTCACCATAACCCAGAAAGATGCATTTCCTAGACTTAGGATCTAGCTTCTTTCGAAGCTCTTTCGGCACATGTGCATATGCCTCACACCCAAATATACGCAAATGAGAGTAAGAGGGCTTCTTGCCACTCCATGCCTCTTCAGGAACACCACCATCCAAACTCTTACTAGGTGATCTATTGATCACATGCACTGCAGCCTTCATTGCCTCAACCCAAAAACCACTAGAAAGACTTGCATTGGAAAGCATACATTGCAACCTTTCTTGAATGGTACAGTTCATCTTTTCTGCAACTGGATTTTGCTCTGGAGTACGAGGGGATGTGAGCTCCCTCTTAATCCCACGTGTATCACAGAAATGCTGAAAGTCATGAGAGAGATACTCTCCACCATTGTCAGTCCGTAGGAATTTAAGCGTTCTACCTGACTGATTCTCAACCAAGGCCATCCATTTCTAAAATACTTGGAACACATCACTCTTCCGAGCTATAGCATAAGCCCACACTTTCCTAGTTGCATCATCAATGAATGTCACATAGTATTTAGCCCCGCCTAATGACCGTGTAGGCATGGGACCACATACGTCTGAATGCACCAAATCAAGCTTTTCAAACTCTTTCTTTCCCCTTCTTTTATGGGCTGATTTAGTCTGCTTCCCATAGAGACAGTGCTCACAAAATTCAAAATCAGAGAAACTCAAATGCAGTACATAACCAAAACGGCATAAGAGTTTCATTCCATTCAGGCTCATGTGCCCCAACCTGTAATGCCACAAAGAAGTGCTTGGCTGCTCGGTTATTGCAACAACATGATCAAATACTCTTGATACATGTAAGGGATACAAAGTCCCACACTTGGCACCCCTGGCCAAAAGCATAGAGCCCTTCTCAATTTTCCAACTCTGAAAGCCAAAAGTGGCGTGAAAGCCAACATCATCTAGTTGACCCACTGAAAAAAGACTCTTGGTTAGCTTAGGCACATGTCTCACATGTTTCAAAACAAATGCAGACCCATTTGCAAAAGAAAACTTTATGTCACCTGCTCCCACTATGTCCCATGCATAGTCATTTCCAAGATGCACACAACCTGTCTTTCCACTGTCGTAAGTGGAGAACCATTCCCTATGGGGAGTAACTGACAGCTGTACGGAAGATATCCCATGAGGATAGCAATGAATATAAGAGAAATATTGCCTTAGTCTCCGCATCAAAATTCATCTTCTGAGCCTGAAGCTAGCTGAAAATAATATTGAATTCATTCAAGTTAGAAGCAATGGAGACCCCTTCCTTCATCTGCAGCTCAAACAACCTCTTCATGAGGTAAACTTTATTAGAGGCAGTTTCCTTCTCATAAGTAGCACACAATTTCTTCCACAAATCTTCCGTAGTCTGCTCATTTACTACTGTGAAATAAACTGACTCTGCAAGATGAAGTCTAATAGTAGACTTTGCTAATACATCCACTCATTCCAATCATCCTCAGACATATCTATAGGCTTAGCTTCAATACCTGCCAAGGGTTTAATCTGCTTCTTTTGAATAACACATCCCTTATCTATTCTTTCCACAAAGAAAATTTTGTCCCATCAAACTTTTTAATGCTGAAAAACTCCTTTTCAGACATGGAAGAGGATGCCATGATGCAAATGAAACAAAATCCCAAATGCTAGTGCCTGCAAGAGAGAATCACACCAAATACTAGGTGCACCCAAATGTGTATGCCACAATAGAGTGAAATATCACCACGACTCAAAGCTCAAAGCATCAAAAGATACAGTTGACTCATGTGCATGTACTATGCATCCATATGAGCAAATCTGTCCTAAAAGAAAATGCCAACTGCAATGGCAATCCAAAATGCCAATAACTGCCAAATGGCTCAAGCATAAACACTGTCCATGGGTATATGCATCAATAATATCTCATCCAAGAGAGCATAACACTATCAGTGCATCACCTGCAATGTGTCAAAGCTATCCCTCAGCATAATATAGCATCCATGTGCAAAGCGTCCATAAAAATAGCATCTCACAAGGCAATCTGGGCCTATCAGCGCATCCAATAATTATCGCAATGCATCCAAATGGCCTATAAATCATCCACTGCAACCCAATGCACACCACGAATGAGCGCACATGGCTCAAACTGCAACCAGAGTGATCTGCATAAGGTATGCTCAAGAAATCATGGTCCCACGAAAAAGACCGCTACTGAAAATAGAAACTAAAATGCCTTAAAACATGGGCGCCACTGCATAATCAGACTCAGCAAGAAAATTTGCAAATATCTCTCTTCTGCCGGAACTCCAAAATCCCAACCGATGAGTAAGAAATGGGCGTCAACACTTATCCACTGCCATCTGGTATAAATCTAAGGTTTTAAAACCTTAGAATGAAAAAATGCATAACAGAGAGGCGAAATCGAATACACAGAGATCTATAACTCTGAAAATACTCCACCAAATTGCGTAAGAACTGACAGGTAGGGATTTTTGGGCGTCCGAAATGCAATGGGACAGACGGTTTTGGAAACTGTGGTCTCAATCACTGGGTCCAACACGCACTGAAAAACGTTTTTGGAAACAGAGCTATTTGTAAACTCCACCGGAGTGCGAATGATGAGCAACATAGAAGTTTTAGGACCTCATGAGTCCACCAGAACTGACAGATCTGCAAATGGTTGCTCCAAACTTGAGTTCCAATACCCGGGCAGAAAAACGCAGAAACTGACACAGTGAGTCAGAAATCCAACGAAATGATCCCAGATTCAAGAAAGAAGGTGTTTCCAAGCTCCTGAATTGAAGTGGACAACAAAGGCAAGCAATAGTTGCCTCTACAAGTCAATATGGAGTCTCTGTCGTCGAACAGAACAAGGAAAAGCTCAAAAAACGACTTTTTCTTTGAAAACATTTAACAGGCTCTCAAAACCACTTCGCAAAACCAAAGTGACTTTTCCAAAGGTTCCTCCAAGGTCTCTGTACTCTCGGATGTAAGTAAAGTCACCCACAAAGCTTCCCACAGAGCTTCTCCTTCCTCCCACAAAGTTGCTGAGCTTCCAAGTATTCACACACGCTCAGCTAGATCACCCGGGCTCTAATACCAGTTGAGAGTGCTCTCAAAGGAAGCAAGAACGGAAAAGGGAGAGAGAGAAACAGAGAGCCACACAAGTTTTGGTGGGTGCAGAACACCCTAATCTTCTTTTTCATTCATTTATATATGTGTTTGAGTATTATACATAACCAGGGTAAAGGTGCAGTGACCTTTAACCCCCACAAAGAGGAGAATCTGCATACCTACCACCATCTAACAAGAAAACATGATAAGAACCAAGTTAACTTAAATTGGGAAGACAGGTGTCATAAACACTCCTCCCTTGTTATCGGGGTCACAATAAATTTAGAAGCTTAGCCATAAATTTAACCAGTATGATGTTAAAAAATTAAGTTCAAAATATGGGTTTTACAAGTGTGGAAATGTACAATAATAATTTTGGTTACAAATAATGAGAAGATGGAGGGTGGGAAACCTTACTTGGGGAAATTAATAAAGGGTAAAAATTTTAATTAGGGGTAGAGGTGGGTTAGAGAATTGAAGTACATATATGTTGAGGATGGAGAGAACCTTGTATAGTATATATTGAGTGAATGAGTATATTGTAGAGGAGCATTTTGGTTTGAGAGGGAGAAAAAATGTAGAGAGAGACAAGGGGACATAGTTATATATGGAGAAGGGTGCAAGAAAGAGGAAGATTTATTTTTTATAAAAATGAGAATTAAAATTTTACTATTTAGAAACAGTAATAGAAAACGGGAAGTGAGGGAGAAGGTAATGAAAGAAAAAGTACATTAAGTGCAAGTTTACTTTAGAGAAAAAACAAATAATCAAACATTTTTAATTTAAAAAGAAGGGGTTATAATAAGGGAAGCAATCTAAGGGAATTAAGAGGGAGGGGAGGGGGATTTTGAAGATACATAAGGAAACAAATCATGAAAAACAACAGGGGTGGGAATTAAGAGAGGAGGGGGGCAAGGAGGGAAGCAAAAAGATAGAAAGGGTTTTTTTAGAGAAAAAACATGTAAGGGGAGGGGAAAGGGGGCCGTGAGGGGGGGAGGGAGGAGGGGGGGGGGGTTGGTAAACAATAATAATGTAAAAAGTATTTAAAATTGAAAGAAAGAGGGAGGGGGGGGTACCATAAGTAACTATGCTTAATGAAAAGACCTATTAAAAAGGAACCTGAGAAGTCGACGACTGTGGGGGAAAGGCAGGTGCGAATAACCAAGAAGTACGTGCACAGCAGTAATGATGGGCAAGGGCAATGGGTAGCACACACGTAGCGCTGGGTAGTAATCAAAGAGCAGCCTTATAGATAGCGTGGATTGTGGAGGAGCGTGGGAGCCTAGCTTGATGTTCGTAGGCCACCGCACAGTCAGGGCCAGAAGGCACATAGTACATATACTGCACCAGAAGCGTTTGGGAACTGGGGAAGTAATGAGGGTAGTGAAGAAGGCCGCGATGGTAGGCAACAAAAGTAGTCAGGGTAGAAATGTGTAGATCTAGGTAGAGGCGATGAGGTTTGAAGAGGGTAGTGTAGACTCTAGAGGTAATGCCTCTTTAAATATGCCAGCATGCGAGCAGCTAGGGAGTTAGGGGAACATGGAGAGTTTGGGAAGGCGGGTCGGCTGGGAGACTTAGAGTATGAAATTGTGGGTTGGCAGGAAAAGCAGGAAGGGTATAGAATGGCAGGTGGGTGGAAAATGCAGGGAGGGGGTTTTTTATTTAAGATAGGACACTAAATTAGGAGATCATTAAGAGAAGGGTCTTAAGGACATCGAATTTTTTTTTTAATCCATGGGAAATTGAAAATACAAAAATATATAGAGAGAGAGGAGATAACTAAATTCAAAAAATTGTTTTAAAGAAAATTAAAAAAAACAGAGAAACAAAAGGGGAAATAATTTAAAGAAGGAAAAATAAATGGATAAGAGGAGAAATAAGGGGAACAAATCAAAGAGAGAGAAAAATTTGGCGAGGGGGATTTTATTACAGTTAGGACAATAGGTTAGGCTATAGGATAAAATTGATAATTATAAAAAGTTAGCAAGATAGTAATATAGGAAAAATATTAAGGAAAATTGGGATAATAAACAAGAAAAGAAAAAGTAATAAGGTAAATTAAAAAATTATTAAAGGAAATAAAAAATCAGGAGATAAGGATGAATAGTAAAAAATTAGAAAAAACCAGTAAAATTAGAACATAGAAAACTTAAATAAAAAATAAAAGAAAAATTAAAAGAAAAAAGTAGAAAATTTATAGAAAAGAAAAAAAGCCATTGATAAAGGATAGAAAAAACGAAAGAAAAAATAAGGGAAATGGAAAAAGGAAGAAAGGAAGAAAAACATTGAGGTAGGTAAAATTTCAAAAAAATAGATTTAAATACTACGAAAAATTGGAGATAAAGTGTTAGAAAAGGGAAAATAAATAAGGAACATTAGGGAAAACAAAGAGAAGTAGGGAAAATAAAGGAAAAATAAAACATTAAAGAGAAATTAAGGAATAAGAAAAACAGGAAAGAGAGAGAGAGGGAGAGAGAGAGAGAGAGAGAGAGAGAGAGAGAAAGAGAGAGAGAGAGAGAGAGAGAGAGAGAGAGTGAGACAAGGGGGCTAGGGTCTAACCAAAAGAGAGGACGGTGTAGGAAGTGTGTGTGTGTTTTTCCTATTAAACAACTATCCTACTACACTACTAGACTAGTCTCCAATGTCAAAATAAATCAATTACAAACATCCACAATTGCCCTTTTCAAACACCTAGTGAGAGTAATCCATTAGTAACCAACCTCTTAATACTACATAAGTGAGAATAATTTATATCCTACCATTCCTTCTAGCAAAGTATCAAAGTGAGGGTCAATTTATGTACTCACATTCATGTCAGTACATTGCAAAAAGTACAACAATACCAATGGCTAGTCTTCAATAGAATGTCCACTCTTAATTAACAGTACTTGGAGATAATCTGCTGTAGAGTATGCCTCGAAGTTGCCAACACCGTATCTTCATGCCTTAGAATTTTCAATGCAAATCTGATGGAGAGGTATGCCGACTCACCTGCATCCATCCACAAACATAGCACGTTAGAACATGTACACTATGAATTGTGGGACTGCAGGCTTCAATGCCAGCACACACTTGTTATTTGTGTCACTCGATCTAGATTAGCATAGTCAAATCTTGGCATTTTACTATACAATAGTAATGAGAGGTGGGCAATTAAAGATATTAAAAAATGTATATAAAATGTTAGTGAAATCCAAGTAATAATTGGGAATCTCAAATAAACCATAAATATGGGAGTTCTAATCAAGTCCAAGGGAATTCCCAAGGTCAAAAAATCAAGATATAACCTCAATATACTTATACCTTTTCTTGATTTCCTGTTGGCATTTTCTAATTCCCAGTATCATAATTAAACTTATGCATACATCAAAATTATAACAATGGGAAGTATCATGAAAATGACCTATTATAAAATCCCAATTATCAATATTTAGGCTTAATGCCTCCTTAACCTTGGGACTTGTCCCTCAACAAAGAAAATGAAATAAATTCCCAAGGGGAATTCCAAAGGTCCTTTTTCAAAATACAATCCTACCAAAGTCACCCAAATCCTAAACCTAACAAAGTCATCAATCTCTACAATAAAGGAAATGCCATCTTTATGCTCTTGTTTTTAAGCAATGGACTTCATGTCTAAAGTATAGGAATCCCAAGTAGAAGGGTGCCTTAGTGCAAGTGTATGATTCCCAAGTAACAAATTGTAGTAAGAGAGTGTTTAAGAGTAAAATTTTCCTCTTAACATTATAAACTTGCCCCACTTGCCTATACTTAGTAGTTCAGGAAAGGGGATCTGCTAGGAAACCATATAAGGAGAATCCAATGGTAGGGGACCTTCAATGAGATCCTTACACGCTCTTCTATAATCATGCTCAAAGGCTCGGGTAATGGCATGAAGCCAAGAGGTAAGATGCATGAGTAGTTAAAGGTCAGGGAGATCATAATTACATTTCATCACAAAGGAAATTTTCCTTATACTCCAAAGAAATCACAAGATCCTGATTCCAATGCTTAGGAATTTTTCTAACGGAATCTTTCTAACAAAGGAAAATTCCTAATTACTTTGCTCAAGATCATATATTTATGAATTCCCAAAATATACCAAGGACTAATCCAATCCAATGATTCTGAAATAGATTACCAAAATTCAAAGTGCTTGCTACACAGTCAAGGGGCCTACTAGGTAATCTTCCATATCAATGAAGTCAAGGGACCTACTAGGCAATCTTCCATATCAATGAAGATTATGCATCCATATTCCCCAAAGGAAAATTCCCAGTGGGACTTCCTTGTGTTTCCCAAAAGAAACTTGTACCAAAGCATGCTTATCTCTAAAGAAACTATATCAAAGTATGCTAATCTAAAAGAAGACAAAATAAAGTGTAATAAGCCTATTAATTGTAGCATATGCTTCTATAGAAGTAGAGAGGTCTATCAAAATGTGAGCCGTCATGCATCCAAATCCTTCCTGAATCTAAGGGCCACCGTATAAAGAATCCTATAGAAGATATATAGCGCTACTTGTGATGAGTATCCCAATGATATAAGTTTTTGTAGCCAATATACATGTATGATACATAGCTTTCTCTCCCAAAATTATGGGGGCCAATTGTAAACTAGCAAAGGAGATATGCTTGATTAGAGAGACATCTTCCCACATATCTCTTGCACGACTTTCATGCTCACAAGTAGAATAGCTTTTGCGCTCCCCAAGTACCCATCCTCTTTGAAGAGTGTGCTATTCATGGATGAGCATAACTCGGGAGGCCTCCGTGCAAGAAAAGACTCAATACCTATACGTAAGTAGTGAAAGAAATAGTCACAAGACCAACGACTAGCCAAACCACTTCGACCATTCTATCAAGTAGACAAAAGCACAGTCAATATATAATAGTGAACAAGAGAACCGTGCCCATCTCTGAATGTGTGTTTTGCATGGGCCAATCACATGACAAGACTAAACTCAGTCTCAGGGAAAAATCTCTATGGTCACAATCACTACGAGGTTAGCCACAGAGTGGAGCATCTTGATCTTGACTCAATCGACATCAGGCCTCGAACCCAAGCCTTGATCTCTGCCATGAAACCATAGATATTGGAAACGAAAAGTAGTGATCCTTAGGGAAGCTACGTATACGTGATCCTTAGACAACATAGTGGCTACAAAGAGCTGTTACTCGGGTCTCAAGTAAGCACAGTGGCCATAGAGAACCGAACTAAGCCATGTCCGATCTCTGAAATGTTCTCAGACTTGTGGAGCGATGCGGAGTGAATTCAACACAGCAGAGGAGAAAAGTTCTGCTGGAGAGATTAGAGAAGATGCCATTTGGCAAAAAGAATTCTCTGCTTCAGCAAAGAGAGATGAGCCTATCTCATATTCGCTTTATCACCCAACAGAGACATTCCTCTGTTTGGGAAGGCGGTGGCAGAGCTGGCTCCGTCTCCTCCTGTTTCTTTCAACTTTGATGAGGAATGTCTATCCGAGGGTGAAGATACAGCAAATTCTAGGGAAATTGCTTCGATGAGCAACACCAAATACGACCCTCCATTGCATCAATGAAGAGTTGTGGACACCACTTGCCTTGGACAAAGCTTCTCCAAAAATGCCTCCAATTCTTCTTGTGAGGAATGCATAGAGTAGCATACATGCCAAATACCAAATGGATCTCTCTGTGTTTCAATCGACACCGACTTGGCCCTTCTACGAGTGATCGAGGGTGCTTTCTGAGAGACGCTAACTACTTCATGAAAAACACACAGAACATAGAACACCGTGAAGCTATGACTCGAAGCTATGACAACTCTAACATGAACTCAATAAATGGAATACCTGGGGTTTTTTGTGCAGAGAGATGAAAGGAAAAGGGTGGGAGAAGGCCAAAATGACAAGGCAAATCCAAGCTCATAGTCTGTCTCCAAACAAGGCATACCTCATTATCCACCATGCTTGCAGCAAGTTATTGTAAAGTCGTGAAGCATTCCTCTTGAGATACGTCTTCTCTTCTCCAAACTACAGTCGAGTCGACTAGTCCATGTAGTCATCCCTTCTACCTCCTCCTCCAAACAAAATTCCTTCTCTAAGTCACGAGTAAACCGTGGCAGTAAGATCCTTCAAAGCAAGCCTCCATTCCCTGCCCTTGATGGATATACATCATAATGGACAATGTTGTCCCTACACCACTCTTTCAAGGAGTAAGGATTGGTACCTTAGTGGGTATACTCCATTTATCCCATGTCTCCCATAAATTCACTTGAGAATTGGTGGTCCAAGTAGCATGACTTAGAGTTACTAGGGACCTCCAAGCACTACAAATAAGATAGGTTTATACTTAGCTATTATGACTAAGTTTTCATTTTTACATGTGTCCATAAACCATAATTATATATAATGCATGAAGACCATGCCTTATAGCTTGGCCATGTTGCCCTATTATTCCCAATAGCATAATTCCATGTTCAGTAATAAAAAGCATTATGGAGCAAACAATAATAAACACCATTTTCATGATCTAGAAGATGTAATAATCTCCAAGGGACTGAGTGCGCTTAAGTAGGACATCATATACTTTATGAAAGTCTCCAATATGATTTCCTATTTTCATGGGCCATTAGTATGTCGACTAGCCTGAATCACACAAGGGTCCCCAAAGGGGTGTGTGTGTGTGTGTGTGTGTGTGTGTGTGTGTGTGTGTTTGTAGTAGACATTTACAATACCCCTTTCCATAGTGAAGTGTAGACAAATTTGGAGTAGGAAAGAGAAATGTTTGATAGATAAACTTTGCAATAAACATCACAAAAAAAACGAAGTAGCATCATTAAAGGATGAACAATTTTTCTTAGAAGAGAAATTGTGAGCAGTAAAGCTTTGATAAGTCGTCGTTGGTAGCATTACTTTTATTGAAGAGGGGAGTCTGCATACCTGCCACCATCCAACAAGCAAAATAGTGAGAACCAGTTTTAACTTTGGTTGGGAAGATAGGTGTCATCAACACCCCTCCCTTGTTATTGGAGTCACAATAAAAATCGATGCTTAAGCCACACACTTAACAAGCTCAAGTAGCGAAGATAATGAACCTTTGTAAGAAAGGTTTGGTTTAATATAGAGCAATGTTTAGCACTATCAGTCTAAAGTTTAAGATGTAAGAATAATGCACCTTTGTAAAAAAAGTTAATACAAATTGAAATAAGTGAGAGAGAGAGAGAGAAGGGGTTTAATTAAAAAGAATTTAATGAAATAGGGGTGGTTCAAAGGGGGTTTAAGAAAGGAGGGAAATACAAGGGGGAACTTTCAATATTTATTGAAAAGAGGGGAATTAGCTGTAGCTATACATAAGGGGGGAATGTTGAGACAAAGGAAGTAAAAATAAATAGAAAAAAAAAAGGGGGGGGGAACCTTTTAAGTAAGATACTATTGATGTAAAGATAGGAGAGGGGGAATATAAGAAAAGGTAAAGAAAAGAGGGAAGAAGGAGGGGGGGGAAGGTGTTAATAAATTTGAGGGAAGAATGAAAAAGTAGCAGGTGAAGGGGAAAGACCAATGGCTTATAGGAAGGGGAGGGGTAGATAATTTGAGGAAATTTTTTAAAAAAAGAAAGAAGGGGGAAAGGAGATTTTAGAGGATAGAAGGATAGGAAGGGGTTTAGGTTTAAAAAAAGAAGGGTTAGTTTCAAGGGTTTGTTAAATAGAAGAGTATGTAATAAAGGAGCAAGTAACGAAAAGGAATTAAAAATCACAAATTAAAAAAGGAAGAATTACGAGAGGTAGAATAAAAAAGGAATAAAAATCACAACAATTAAAAAAGGGGGGGTGTTTGGTTTAATAATTAAGGCAAAAAGGTGGAGATCATCTAGAGTGTCTAGACTGCCTGATAGGTTTGTTCCAGGGGTAGACCATGTGATGCTTACTGATTGCGGGGAGCCTTCTTGCTATAGAGAGGCTATGATGCATGAGAATCAACGCAAGTGGGAGTATGCTATGCAATCAGAGATGAGTTCACTTATGAAGAATAAGACTTGGGACTTGGTTTCTTTGCCACATGGAAAGAAAGCATTGCCATGTAAATGGGTCTACAAGATGAAGGTGACAGGTGATGATGTGCCTAGGTACAAGGCCCGTTTGGTCGCTAAAGGGTTCAAGCAAGAGAAGGGTGTGGACTTTGATGAGATATTCTCTCCGGTTGTGAAGATGACCACACTTAGATGCATGCTTGGACTAGTGGTAGCAGAGGATATGGAGCTTATGCAGATGGATGTCAAGACAATTTTCTTGCATGGGGATTTGCATGCGGAAATTTACATGGTGCAGCCGGAAGGCTTTGAAGAAAAGGGCAAAGAGCATTTAGTTTGTAAGCTGAAGAAGAGTCTCTATGGTCTTAAGCAAGTGCCTAGAGAATGGTATTAGAAGTTTGATGCTTTCATTCAGTCCCAAGGTTTTAGAAGGAGTGAAATTGATCACTGCCTCTACACTAAAAGGGCTAAGGATAATAGCCTGATAATCCTGGCACTATATGTGGATGATATGCTATTGGCTAGCAAGAATACTTATGAGCTAGATGCATTAAAGGCCAAGTTGCATGAGGCCTTTGATATGAAGGATTTGGGACTTGCAGGTCATATTCTTGGTATGCGCATCACACGTGATCGGAGTAGGAAACTCCTTTGGCTTTCACAGAAGGAGTATGTTACAAAAGTATTGCAGCGTTTTAATATGGAGAGGGGGAAGGCAGTGAGTACTCCATTGCATCCATATGTGAAATTGAGTCATATAGATAGTCCCAAATCAGATGAGGAGAGGGCCATGATGGCCAAGGTTCCTTATGCATCAGCAGTTGGGAGTCTTATGTATGCTATGATAGCTACTAGACCAGACATTGCATTTGCAGTGGGAGTTGTTAGCCGGTATATGGCTAATCCAGGAAAGAGGCATTGGGAGGTAGTTAGGTGCATCATGAGGTACATGAAGGGTACCAAAGAGATGTGCATCTGCTTTGGTAAAGGAGACATGCGTGTACTTGGGTACACAGATTCAGACTATGCAGGGCATGTGGATAGTAGGAGATCCACTTCTGGTTATGTGTTCACCTTTGTAGGTGGTGCAGTGTCGTGGATGTCTCACGCACAGAAGTGTGTTGCTTTGTCTACCACAGAGGTTGAGTATGTTGCAGCCACAGAGGGCTGCAAGGAGGCTATATGGCTTGATCGGCGAGTGGGAGACTTGGGGATTCATATAGGTGTACCGACATTGCATAGTGATTCCATGAGTGCTATTCAGCTAGCACGGAATCCAATCTTTCATGCAAAGACCAAACACATTGAGGTCAAGTACCATTTCATCAGGGAGGTACTTGAGGACAAGCGCATAGAGCTTGTCAAGGTTCATACAGATGATAACCTTGTAGATATGCTGACGAAGAGTCTATCTAGTCAGTGGTTTGAGTATTGTCGTGTATTGATGGGCATTGGATAGTATGCTCACTGGTTATTCTCCCTTAAAGGCACATTGTCCTTTAAGTGGGAGGTTGTGGGGGTTAAAGGTCACTATGCCTTTACCCCGGTTATGTACAATATTCAAACACATATATAAATGAATGAAAAAGAAGATTAGGGTGTTCTACACCCACCAAAACTTGTGTGGCTCTCTGTTTCTCTCTCTCCCTCTTCCGTTCTTACTTCCTTTGAGAGACTCTCACTCTTCAGTAAATAAGATGCTTGTCAGGACTGCACAGGCGTTATTATTTTTACACTTTTGTACCAACTTTTGGTTTTATGAACAACCATGTAATAAATAATTTTTATCCACCCTTATCTGAGCTTCGTGTGCTATGTTGTTAAAAGCTTTTTTATTTTGAACACACACACACACACCCAAACCTTGTTAGCCTTTGGCCGGTTTAACCATGTGCCACTTTGGTAACCCTTGGCTAGGTTGCCACATGGCACATGCCACGTGCCATGTTGCTCGCTAAACTTTTATCAGGTTGGGATGAGGTTCTTGTACAACTCTTCTTGAGGTAAGACTTATCCCTTTTAGGTTGTACTCTTTGGTGGAATTGTCATAATTATGCAATTGTGGTCCCTGGTGTGTGATTGTTTCAAGATAGTTATGGTAATTTCACTATATGTCAAATTACATTGAACAACGTGATAAATACCCACTTAGAAACACTTACGATATAATCCCTTTTGCAAATACTTATAAAGAGGCTTCCTCTTTTTAGGTGCGGGGTAGGACGCCACTTGATGGGTGTCCTGCCCCCATCTTAGGGTGTCCCCCTAGGCAAGGGTGGGAAACACACACACACACACACACACACACACACACACACACACACTCCCTACACTGTCCTCTCTTTTGGTTAGACCCTGGCCTCCTTGTCTCACTCACTCTCTCTCTCTCTCTTTCTCTCTCTCTCTCTCTCTCTTTCCTGTTTTTCTTATTCCTTAATTTCTCTTTAATTTTTTATTTTTCCTTTATTTTCCCTACTCTTTGTTTTCCCTAATGTTCCTTATTTATTTTTCCTTTTTCCAACACTTTATCTCCAATTTTTTGTAATATTGAACTCTATTTTTTACCTACCTCAATGTTTTCTTTTCTTTCTTTGTTTTTCCCTTTCCCTTATTTTTTCTTTCCTTTTTCATTTTTATGCTTTATCAATGGCTTTTTTTCTTTTCTATAAATTGTCTACTTTTTCCTTTTAATTTTCGTTTTAAGCTTTCTATGTTCTAATTTTACTGGTTTTTTCTAAATTTTTACTATTTGTCCTTATCTCCTAATTTTTTATTTCCTTTAATATTTTTTAAATTTACCTTATTACTTTTTCTTTTCTTGTTCCTAATTTTCCTTAATATTTTCCCTATATTTCTATCTTTCTAACTTTTTATAATTATCAATTTTATCCTATAGGCTAACTTAGTGTCCTAACCGCAATAAAATCCCCCTCCCCATATTTTTCTCTCTCTTTAATTTGTTCCCCTTATTTCTCCTCATATCCATTTATTCTTTAAATTATTCCCCCTTTTTTTCTCTATTTCTTTTAATTTTCTTTAAAACAAAGTTTAAAATTAAGTTATCTCCTCTCTCTATATATATTTTTCCATTTTCAATTTCCCATGGAATTTTTTTAAAGTCCATATTCTTGTGGAGCTTGCCCTATCTCTCCATAGTTTTCATGACATGCTCTGACAAAATATGAAGAGGGGAGAGGAGAAGAGTGGAGATGAGGAGAGAGGGCACAGCTAGAGAGCACACCACAAATGAATAACTGTACACTAGATTTAGTTGAAAAAATAGAATATATACAAACCCATTTCGGGTTAGGGTTAGGGCATCTAACCCTTTCCTTTATAGCACTCTATTGGGTTAGTGCTATGCACATATGATCACATGATGGTGCTATGCACACGTGATCAGATGATGTTGAGCGTGAACTCTCAACACCTTCTCTCAAGATCAACATCATGAAGTAGGCCTTCCCTCAAGATGATGATTTGGGGGAATCAAAGAAGGACTGAGCATTACATTGCATCACACCCCTTTAATGGGAATGTCCTTCCTCTGCATCAAACCAAGAGCTAGTCGGTGTTTCTCGAATAGCTCTTTACCGAGTGGTTTGGTAAAGATGTATGCAACATTCTCTTTGCTATCATAATGCTGCAGTGTGATGTCACCAAGTAACACTCTTTCTCTGATGAAGTGCTCTTTGACATCAATGTGCTTTGTCCTGGAGTGATATACTAGATTCATGGCCAATGCTTGAGTCGATTGATTATCATAGTATATTGTTGTTGGCTTTGCCTTATCAAAGTAATCTGTTTTTGATAATTGTCTTTTGAGCCATATAGCCTCACATGCACCTGTAGTGAGTGCCCTATATTCTGCTTCAGTCAAAGACAAAGAAACAGTTGTGGCTATTTGTTTGACAACCATGATATAGCACCTTGACCAAGGAAAAATGCATATCCCTGTGTCGATCTCTTGGCCTCATGATCTCTGGCATAGTCACTGTCATAGTATCCATGCAACCGTGGATGACTTCCTCTATATTCTATCCCAAACTGTCTTGTACCTCTGATGTATCTCAAGACTCTTTTGGCTGCATTACAGCGAGACTGTTTTGGATTTGCCATAAACTGTGCTAGTGAGCTTACTGCATAACAAATATCTGGCCATGTGATTGTCAAATATATAAGAGATTCGATGAGCTGCCTATAGTACCTATCATTGACTGTAGGCTTTTCTGAATCTTTAGTAAGTTTCAAAATCTATTCCATGGGAGTGGCTGCAATCTTGCAATCTGCCATATGAAACTTCTTTAGGAGACTGTCAACATACTTGAGCTGACTCATGAATGTGCTGTTTGAATCTCTCCAGAACTCAATTCCAAGACAATAGTGGATAAGTCTAAGATCTTTCATGTCGAACTCTGCAGATAATTCTTGTTTCAATTTTCTGATGAAGCTATCCTTGCTTCCTGTCACAATAAGATCATCTATGTACAAAAGTGCAATAGTAATGTCTTCCCCTTGAACTTTGTAGTAGAGAGTATGATCTACATTGGACTTCATGTATTCCAGATTAGCAAAATACTTATTAATTATGCTGTACCAACTTCTTGGTGCTTGCTTTAAGCCGTAAAGACTTTTCTTGAGATGACAAACCTTATTTTCTTTTCCTAGTTCAATATATCCTGCTGATTATTGCATGTAGACTTCCTCGTCTAGATAACCATTGAGAAATGCATTCTTGACATCGAGCTGATACACATTCCATCTATTGAGTGTCGCTAGTGATATCAAGAACCTTATGGAATCCATCTTTGCTATTGGAGCATAAGTCTCATCATAATCTTGACCATATTGCTGTGCAAATCCTTTTGCAACTAGTCTGGCTTTGTATCTCTAAATACTGCCATTTGGATTGTACTTCACTTTGTATACCCAGTTGTTTGCTATGGCCTTCTTTCCTGGTGGAAGGTCGCATAATTCCTAAGTATTATTCTTATACAAAGGATCCATTTCTTCATTCATAGCAGTTTGCCATTTTGGCTTGTCTACTGCGTCTTCAAAGTACATTGGCTCTTCTGTAGCCATGATGGTAGTCATGAGAGCATAATTGGTGGTTTCAAGCTGAATTGCTTTGCCTTTCTGAGCATATGTCAATCTGGCTGGAGGTCTGCCTTCCATAGTAGACCGTCTAAGCTACTGTGGCTTTGCTTTGGGTGTTGCTGGCAATTCTTGCTCTTCTTCATCAACCTGTTCTGTAGATGACTGTGAAGTTGATGCTTCTATCTCCTGTGTAGGTGAGGTAAACCCATTCTGATTCCTCATCAAAGATTACATCTCTGGAGATAATGACCTTACAGTTGATGGGATCATACAATTTGTATGCTTTGCTTTCTTCACTGTAGCCAACCATGATGCATTTGCATGACTTCGCATCCAATTTTCTGTGATGATCATCATGTATGTGGGCATATGCTATGCAACCAAATATGCAGAGATGCCCAACGTGTGGCTTGCGTCCAGTGAATGCTTCATAAGGAGTCATACCCTGTATTGGTTCGGTAGGAAGCCGATTAAGCAAGTAGTTTGTTGTAGCTATTGCTTCTGCCCAATACTAATTTGGAAGATGCTTTTCACTAAGCATTGCTCTAGGACTATCTGCTAAAGTGCCATTCTTCCTTTTAGCTCTTGCATTCTGCTGAGGAGTATCTACATATGTGAATTGTCTTCGTATGCCGTGACTTTTGCAAAAGTTCATGAATGCTGAAGACATGTATTCACCTCCTCTATCTGATCTCATGACCTTGATCTTTTTGCCTGTCTAGTTTTCTACCATGGCTTTGAATTCTTGAAATCTAGAAAACACTTCAGATTTCTCTTTCAAAAAGTAGACCCAACAATATCTACTGTAGTCGTTGATGAAAGTCAAGTAGTAAAGTGAACCATTGATGCTATAGGTCTGGGCATATAACCCCATACATCTATATGTATCAAATCAAGAATACCTCGTGCACGAGAGGTACTTTTGCCAAAGTTGGTTCGCTTTTGTTTGCCGAAGCAGCATGCTTTGCAAACTTTTCCAAGAAACTGTAGCTTCATAATCCTAATTGCCATATTCTAATTCCTCAGATCTAACAAGTACTTGAAATTAACATGACCATATCTCTTGTGCCATTTTGCAGATAGTGGCATCTGTTGTGGTTGAGCTGACATGGCATGCTTATGTGGTACTTTAGCTAGCATTCTATATAAGTGGCCTTCCTTGATAGCTTTTGCTACTAGGCTAACATCTTTTGGATTTGTCTCTAATAGTGCATTCATCACCGTCTAAGATGAATCTGTAATTGTGTTCCATCATTTGACCTACTAACAAGAGGTTCTTGTTGAGCTTTGGAACATAGAGCACATCTTTCACCAATCCTTTCGTACAGTGAAATTGTTCATAGGGATAACGCCTATCCCTTGAGCTGGATTCGGTGTATTGTCTGCTGTGTAGATGACATTCTTCTGACCTTCTAATGGCTTCATTTCTGTGAACCATTCTTGATGATTTATCATGTGAGATGATGCACCGCTGTCACTGTACCAAGGATCCTATTCCACTCGGTCAACTTGATAGCTGAAATCCTCTTTGGGATTGAAATAAGTGTTTGGGTACACTGTATCACTCTGATGCATTTCCTCGCTTGCAAGAAACATATTCCCATGTTCATTTGCAAAATGACTGTGACTAGAATGTCCACCACGATGATTTCCTCTACCACCAAAATTCCCTCGATTGCTACTAAATTAACCGCCTTGGTCGTACTACTTCTTGCGGCAATCTCTTTCATAGTGTTGAAACTTGTGACAGTAGTTGCACTGAATGTTTGACAAATTGGTGGATGCATTCCCTCATCCTTGAAATATTCCTTAGTTGGAATAATTTCCTCTTTGCTAATTTTGATGCTGCTGAGGATGATGCTGATGCTGATGTTGATGTTGATTTTGATTTTGTTGCTGATGATGACCACTTTTCTAATATGATCTACCTCTGCCTTTGCTTCTGTCCAAAGGTGTGAATGCCTAATCATTAGAATGACCTTTACGTGCTTGAATTACCTGAGTTTTGAGTTCTTCACCAAGTAGAATTGAGTGAAGTTCTTCCAGTGTCGGAATTTGTCGTTGAATGGCAATACTCTGGACTAGATTCTTGTATCCCTCTCCTAGTCCATTTAGAATGACTTGAACCACCTCTACGGGGTTCATAGTCTCTCCTGTTCCTACAAGTTGATTGCTGTAGTCTTTTATGCGGAGTACATAAGCATGACCGATTTTGCTGCTATTGCAAAAACTCTGTTGATTTGGTTTCTTAGGGTGAGAATCCTGGATGTGTTCTTGGACTCGTAGAGAGCTACGAGCATATCCCATGCTTCTTTTGATGTCTTGATTGTGTTGAGCTGTCCTAACATGACATCTTGCAGATTCTGCTTGATCAGATGATAGGCGTGCTTGTCTTTCTTATCCCATTCTGCTTGAGCTCGAGCAATGGCAGGATCTACTACTGGTGCAAAAACTATTTGTCTAGATGTAGATCCTATTGTTGGTGTGGTGACAAGAGATGGAGTATAGCTACAAGTGGCTGGATCATCCAATGGTCTAGGTGTAGACCCATTGACATACTCCCATTTGTCCTGACGTATAAGAATGGTCTCCATTTGGTATTTCCATGTACCGTAATTGGAGTTGTCTAACTTAGCACATGCCTCTAGATTGAGGTTGCTAGTTGTAGACATGGTGCAAGAAATGTACTTAAAAGTGTCGTGAAAATCTTTGTATGAATCAATTACAAATACACTGACTGTGCCAAGTGAAATCTCTAAACCGTCGATGAAGATAGAACTGCAATATATAAAATCTGATATGTATTACAAGGCTTGTGGCAATGATGCCTGGAATAGCGAAGAGGCTTTACAAGGCTAAAATGATGTGCACAATGCTGCGAGATAGCCAAATAGGCTTTACAATGGTGGCATGTGTGTGTGAAATCAAGTGCTATCTGCCCACTAAAACAATCTGCAATGCCTCTGTACTCTCTGAAGTCTGCTCACTGAACTAATGAACGTAAAGTTTCAGGTAATGTAATGATGTGAAACTGTATGTGAGCGTATGGACTGACTCCGAGTAGGTACTAGTCGGGAATTTCGAGCATGGCTTAGATTGGCAACTTGGGTAAATTCAAAGCGTCCCCTCTATGGCGATCTAGTCTACTCTAATCTAGATCTATACCAATCATCGATCGATGAAAGAACAACGTCGATGTAGAGGCGAATGTGTGTGAAGGAAGTGGTTTTGTCAGCGGTGGTGAGGCTCAAATGTGAGTGTTACTTGCATCGAAATATGCGCATGATGTGACGAGCATGTAGAGCATAAAAAATTGAGCGATTTTCCTTTTTGGAGTGCCCTCAAATTCTTCCTGGATCAAGAGATACGAGTTGATCTAGGTGGAGGGGCAAAAGGAGTGCAACTGTGCTTAATGATGATGTGTCACTCTGGGGCTCATGCAGTGTGATGATGTGGCATTGTGCCTAGCAAGATTTGTGCCAATGGAGCCCTATGCTGAGGCGGCAGGAGTAATCACATGTAGTGACTGTGGAGCACTGTGTGTGCTTGCAGAGGTCCACTATTGACTAGACAGCTGAGGTGGCATAGATGATGATGTCAGTAGATGATGTGGCAATGCTGATGTGGCAGATGATGTGGCAGGTGATGTGTCCCTGATGATGTGGTAGATGACGTGGTAGGTGATGTGTCCTTGATGATGTGGTAGATGATGTGGCAATAATGTGGCAGATGATGTGGTAGGTGATGTGGCTAATGGGCTGGCAAGGTGACATGGCTAGATGATGTGGTCTGCTGATGTGTCAATGATGACATGGTTGCCATCGTGGTAGATTATGTGGCACTATGGATAAGGTGATGATGTGGCAGCCTCACGGGGCTACTGACGTGGTAGTTGCTGAGGTGTTAGATGAGATGATGTGGTAATCAGTTGCCACATGTCAAATTTCTAACCAAATGTGTGGTCAAGTAGGGGATAGGGGTAGCCCCTTATCTGCCACATGTCAGAGAAAAGGAGGCCAAAATCTTCTAAAGATTTTGACAGAATCTTTCAGACTCTGTCATCTTCCCCGTTTGGTCTTCTTCCTTTTGTAGGGGCACCGCTTTGATGAGCTGAGAAGCTCTTGGAGACTTCAGTGGTCGTTGATGTTATAGAGTCCCGTGACGTGACGAGTGGAGTCGTTTGCTCGCATCTGGAGTTGGGGTGTCATTGGGCTAGGAGCTGTGCTACGGGCTTGTAGTTGTGAGGATGCATTGGAGGTTGGATTTCATTTGGCGATGGCGACTGGAGCTTTGAGCTTGGCTACGAGGAGCTGCTGGCAGTGACTTCTTATGGAAGTCCTCCCTAGATTGGTAGAATTGCATATGTTACAGTAACTCTATGTTTGGTGTATGCAAATGAGATGTGCCATTGAAAACCCAATGAATTGAAAACACATGGGAAGCTTCATAGCACTTTGGAGAAACAATGCAGCAAGAGTTCTTTACTTAAGTTTGTACCCTCCATGCACGCATGCATGCGCGCGCACAGACATACACACACACACATGTATGCACGCATGCGTGCATGTACACACACAGAGAGAGAGAGAGAGAGAGAGAGAGAGAGAGAGAGAGAGAGAGAGAGAGAGCTTTTGAGCACTGCTTTGAGATAGCAGCCATTCAACAATCTAGAACATCAAGCTCTACATAAGATGGCCATGGGGGGGATGAAGTGCATTCAAAAAATGGGGGGATGGAGTGCATTTGAAATTTAAGGGGGATGCAGTGCATTTGAAAGTGCCTTTGGATGATGAGGAGTGGGCTTGAAGGCAGTTCTACTGCAAGATGTTATTGCAAGGTCTTTCAAGGCGAGTCCCAAGCATGCATAGTTTGATGTCAAAAGTGCTCCCACTTGTGCATTTTTTGGAACTATATACTTGACCACCTTAAAGTGAAAAAACTAAACCACCTTATGCTACATAGACCCATTTACAAGATTCAAAATTGCATATTATACATGACCGAATGCTAGGAGCCATTGCAAATACTATATTAGCGTTGTAGTTGGTGAGGTACTCCCTCATCTTACAAGGTCTTTGATTTTCAAGTTCGGCACTATGATTCCATAGTGCCTAAGAGCCTTCAATCACTTCTTTAAAATTTGAGCCTTTTGTTCACTCCTCTACTTCACAACCTTGCTAGATTTCCAATGCAAAGAATCAACATCCACGTGCATAATGATTTGGACAAGGGACCATAAAAGCTAGTAGTGCAAAGACCTAGGCATACCTTGCCATGCTAACATAATCATTGGTAGCCATGAAATGGAATTTCTAGCATTTATACACATGGAAAAGAGGTTGTGGAACTACATAACATGTCTGCACTAAATTTGACATCACCTATGTGATAGAGAAAAACTTGTAGCCCTCAGTTGTGAATCATTTCTAGGTTGTAGACAAATAAACCCTCGGTGTCTCATTAATTAATTATTTTCCACTTTGTATTCTTTTAGGTATTCCACATCATAAAATGTTTTCTTTTGCTATAAGGACACCTAGTCATTGGCAAGGAAGGTCATTGGTAAGGAACCTATTCTAATAATCATAATTTGTATGTTTCTAGAGCTTTTACTTCTCCCAAAGGTGCTATAATGTCACTTAGGAAAGAATTGATTGGGATGTTTCTAGCTACTGATAAGTAGCATGGCATTACTTGTTTGGATGTGTTAGTTGTATTCATTACCTTTACTAGACAACTCAAGGTTGTAATCAGTATGATTGTACTTGAGTGAACATAATTTTATATTGATGGATTTGCTTTATGCTTTATTTTGGTACAAATTTTCTTTGTTTAAGAGCCAAAAATAACGTATAGCAATGTGCTCAATATATGCAATCATTATGGTGATGATGGACATCATGCTACGCCATGCACCCAAGAAGATAAAGGAGTCAATTTAAAGCAAGTTAACCAGTAGGAAGCAACAAAAATTAGGATAGAGACAAGGATATTTTGAAAGAGTAAAATTGAATCGAGTGCAGTTCATGCACAATAAACATTGCCCACATGGCTATAGATTATAGCTTCTTGCAAGCCCACGACTTGCCATAATTTGCAATGGTAGAGGCATTTTCATAGTTTATAGTTGTTCTTGGAATCTTTGAAGCACGATCATCTACTTTATATAATCTTTCTAGGAATCTTTGTAATATACTCTTTTTCTAGGAATCTTTGAAGCTCGATCATCTATAAATCCACCTTCTTTTACTTCAAGCTAGCTACCCTTACATACACAAACAATCATTAAGTGACACAAGGGTTGCTAGACATAATCTAGCTAGAAATAATGGGCCATGCTTATTGAAAGCCTTTAAATAATGATGAATATAGCTTGTATTCATAATCATTTCCATACTCTTGATTTAGCTTAGCTCTTATTGAGGAGAGAATAGAGAAATGGGAAGGTTCATTTAGAGGGATTGTAGTACCCTAATGTACTATTGAGTCAAGTTAAGAAAGTTCCATTGTGGAAGAGAACCCAATTGGTTGGGAAGGCTCATCTAAAGGGATTGTAGTAGCCTCATGTAATACAACTTCTAGCTCATTAAAATTTTACTTTTAGTGCCCAATATTCATTAATTTGAAGAAGAGGGTCATCCTCAATGTTTATACTATCCTCAACCCTTTTGCCACCACCAACCTCAATGTTTATACTATCCTCAACCTCAACCCTTTTGCCACCACCAACAGTAACAACCTTTGCCTTTGGCTTTGGCCATCACCAACTTTTTCTGTAAATTAAGCATAAGTGATATATGATTATAAAGGTGTAATATCTCAAAAGTGTTTTATAATACTTTTAATAAGCTTTTGATAGCTTTAAAGTGGTACTAAAATAGATATAGACATGTATCAAATCTTTAAAGCAAAACATAATGTTCTGTGCTTAATACTATACAATTGCACCCATGGCCTTCAAGCTGCTTTGATGCTTAGTCACCACTTTAAATGTTGGTCACCACCTTAAATCTTGGTCCTTGCTTTAAACCTTGGTCACCTCTTTAAATCTTGGTCTCCACTTTAAACCATAGTTACCACTTTAAGGCCTTCAAGACAATGCTTGAAAGCATTAAATGATGATTTAAAGCTTAGGTACCACTTTAAAGCTTCATGTTAAAGCCTCTATATGGCTTATAAAACATATACTACATAAAAGCCTTTATATGATTTAAAGCCCATATACAACATAAAAGCCTATATTTGCTTTAGATCATATATGCTACTTTGAATCCTATATACCACTTTAAGGCCTATATACTACATAAAAGCGTATATCTGTTTGAAATCCTTTAGCCTATACTTTATAGAATATAAAGTGAAAGACAAGTAGAGTGAGAAATAACCACTTGTGCTTGTTCTTGAATCCTTCGTCCATTGACCAAGCACACCATTTTCTTAACCTCAGGTGGTACTACATTGCTAACAAACCATAGTGGGTGGAACATGTGGTAGCAATGCAGCATGCATAGGGCCGTGACATTGTTTGTTGAAATAATAAATCCACATGAAACACAACCTTGCAACTCTAAATTACCACCACCACTTAGATACTTATCTCCTTTGGGAAATAGGGGGAATGTGGCCCCCATTCCTCAAGCCCTTGATAAAATTTAGTTTACCTTTTTCTCTCTCCAATATCCCTGTGATACCATGGTAATAATCTTGGATGCTAACAATAGAAAGCAAACCATTAAACGTGGAAATACTACACAAAAATCTTCACCCAAATGAGTGAAATATATTATGTACTTTTAGAGGGGCTACAAATCTTCCTTGAATCAAGGTTGGCCTCTTTTTCCTAGTTGCAAGATCTTTTGTCTAAATTGAAAATATATAAACACTATTTCCCAACCTAGAAAAATTAGGTTCAATAGATTTTGGGGGTCATTTAGCCAATTGACCTCTATGTTTTCAATAGAAAGCTTTAGGCTAGTTGCATGACCACCACCGACCAGCTTTGGAAGGTGCTATGTGTTGACCAATAGTAGCTAGATCTCCAATTCTCTAACCATGCTCTCATTTAGAAAGGGATCTAATCTCAAAGTAGACAACCTATGCTAGAGACTTTGTCTCCACCTAAGTAGACAACCTATTCTAGGTCGAGACTTTGTCGCCACCTAGAACTTTACAATGTGCTATTGGATGCCACTATGCAGTAACCACTTTTTCTTAGCTACATCATAGTCTTGCTTTGCATGCAATATATTGGTGGTAACCGATTCTCCACCCAATCCCATGCATATCTTACTATGTTATGAATACCTTTCCATGAATCCTTCGAATGCATGAGTGTGCAAAAACTGCTAGTGGAGTAAGATTTTGAACTCAAATGCTTAGGTTGGCCTGTAAATGTGCTCTTAGCATCCAAAAAAATCCTGGCCAACTACACCCTATTTTTAAGCTTTCTATCTAGACTCGTAGCCTACTCACACACTTTGGTGAGGTCCTTCTTTGCATACCTTGCCCATCCATAGTGAATTCACTTTTCTTTGTTTGTGTAATTTGATGCAACTAAATGCCTTTCTAGAACAAAGCTGCAAAAGCAAATGAAATGGTCAATGTATGGTTAAGTGGGCTCTTATGGTAGACAAGATAGTGCAGAAGGCAACAATTCTAAAGAAATTCTAGTTTGATTGTCTTTAACTCACCTTTGGATTTCCTCTATGCTTTCATTTGAAGACATAGAGCCACTACCGTTTTGTAACATTGTTGTTAGTTAATAGACAAAGATTTTGACCCTACATGAAAAGTCTATGCTATGCATGGAGCTCTTCTTTCATGCAATAGAAATTCATCTAGGAAGGGTAGTTAGAAATGAAGCTTTCCATCATTTAGACTTTGATGGGGAGGGTGATGAATTAAGAAAATTCAAGAAGGTTTTTTGGGAAGCCAAGCAATCTGAGAATCCAGTCATGCAAAAATGGAAAGTAATTGTATGCAATAACTTGAGGATTGGTAATGGACAAGAAGAGCAAGCAAAAAATCTCTATGTTAGAATATGATGGGTAGGGGAGGAAGACTCTAGGAGGATGGAAAACTTGAGCCTCACATTGATACTAATGATTGTAATCCTATCAAAATTCTTAATTCCACTGAGGCTCATTTGAAAATCCATTGAACTAGACTTTAAAGCTCCCCTACTTTTAACACTATCAAGCATGATACTTTTTCCAAAAAGTGTACCATCTAATCTATCTTTCACCCACCACAACTATGGGTGCTACATGGACTTTTTGTTTGGTTTCATATGCATTCATATTCTATTGACTTTTGGAGTTCTTCCTTACCTACATTTTTCATAGTTAGGGTTTGTTGGATATTGAGTCTTCCTTAGGGGATATGTTTTTATGGGAATTTTATGAACAACCACTTAGGAAATGAATTTATTGAGTCTTCCTTAGCTAGTAATTGGGATATATTTTTATGGGAATTTTATGAACAGCCACTTAGGAAATGAATTTATTTCATTAATGGGACCTTAAGTTCTTGTATCTTCTTGTGTGGAAGGTCGTTAGCCATAAAAGTATGCTTGCTAGATTCTCTAGAATTGAGAGATCAACCATTTTGATTTTGGCAAGCCCATAATAAAAGGTCTACCCTTCCTGTAGATTATTTTAAATCTCTTAGAAGGGCTATACCACTAATTCTCAAAGTATTGGTGGAGAAGCCATGTTGAGGAAGATGGCTCGAGGCCTTTTCAAACTCAAAGAAGTTTAAAGCTAGTAGCTTGACTTTTAGGTTCTTTCATTTATTTGGGATCCAATATTATAGAGGAGGATAAGTTAGGAGTCCTAAAATCAAATCTTCTTCTTGACTCATCATCTTTTATGGAGGACATCCATAAAAGGATTTACAAAAAGAGAAAAGTGTGATTTTAAGAACAAAATTCTAGGACCTATATAGATGCTAATTGCATAAAGGATGAAGGGTTAGAGGTGATTTACAAGCTCAACATGAGGCTTCTTTAGACGTTCATATCAAAGAGAGCTCATTGCAATTTCAAGGGTATGATTTCAAGAGACACGATAAGCCTAAAATTTAAAAGAAATTAAAATAGTACATCCAATTAGATACAATTATGACTAGTGTAAATAATATGAAGAGAGAGACAAACATACATACAAGATGAGCAAGTTCTAGTAGTAGAGTTCTAGCATTGTAACCAATGAACACACACAAATATATGGAGAATGGTGTATAGAGTTATATACCACAAATTTAACATTTTCAACACTTATTAACATGCTAAAGTAATTATTAAATTTTAATTCCTAAAAGCATACCATTCTATCAATTAAACTAGGTAGCACAGGCACAAAAAATTAAAATAGTAATTTATCCAAGAGAATGCTAAAATCCTTCCAAATGGATAGAGTTGTTCAAACAATGTCATCAAGTTCTTCATTTGCCATTGAAGCATCACGCTTTCATCATGGGGGTTCACTACTTATAAAACACTACTTAAAAAACAGTACATAAAATGTGTTCTCAAGGAGAGAGAGAGAGAGAGAGAGAGAGAGAGAGAGAGAGAGAGTTTGGGGGGGAGGAAAAAGTGGAGGATTGAAGGGATGAAGAAGAGAGAGAGAGAGAGAAAAAGGTGGAGAATTTCATGGGATTCTCACATGCTCCTCCAATCAATGGATGCCAAAAAAAAGTGAACATAACAAGGTGAATGATATATATCTATCATTCATTAGGCTTGCCTGTGGGTGAGTGAAATGCTTAAGAGAGAGCATAAAATTGGAGGCATGAAAAGGAAAGAGTGTACAAAGAGTAGTAAATGCAAATGGTCCAAAAGTCAACAAGATGAATTTCATTCAGAGAGAGAGAGAGAGAGAGAGAGAGAGAGAGAGAGAGAGAGAGAGAGAGAGAGAGAGAGAGAGAGAGAGAGAGAGAAGTCACTAAATGCATGCATTAAAGCCTCTTACAAGGAGCATACTTGGACCAGGCACCTTTGTACCAAAGTCATAGATACCAACCTGCCAAAGTTGCTAGCAACCAATAGGAAATTCTCACCCCAACAAATAGAAATAATCAAGATTTTTAGCTTTGCAAAACTCGAACCGTTGCTAAGGCTACCTAGAGGGCAGGCCAAAAAGACCTAAATACTTATTTTTATGGCAAGCAGCCTAAGGAGAAGTTTGGGTTTTTTGAGCTCTTGTTGAGCCACTGGACGTAATCTCAGCCCTTAATTGTGATAAAGATCCAACGGTGAGTGTAGAGGTCCACCAAAAGAGTGTAAAGCTTAAAAAAAACAAGGTTGCTTTTTCTTATGTATAAGAGTTTGGAGACAGGCCTCATCTCCCTTGGAGGAAATCTTATCGGTATGGATGGGTCAAGGGGACGATGGGAGCTCAATTTGTTGTGTTTCCAGAGCAAGCCACATAAGCTCTATCTTTGTCTCCAAAGCCTTGTGCATACTGCTAATAATTTCATTTAAAACCTTTTGAGGAATCCTTGATCATTGGATTTCTTCCTCGTGTGCTCAAGCATGCTTTCTGCATGTTGCTTTTGGAAGGCTGATGTATGTGTAGCAAGGCCGACCCTTATGTCAAGGTCGACGGTGTGAAGAGAGTAGGCGAGAAGGAAGGAGTCTCACTTGCGGCTTTCTCACATACACAATGGGGGAATACACACAAAGGTGGAGGCTGAAAACAATTTTTCTCTTTTTAGTTGTGAAAGCCAAAAGAACTCTAAGTACAAAAGAATAGGTGAACCCTATATGTGGGTCTCAAACCAAACTCAGCTAACTAAGGTGGCATACTAACTGAGCTACTAACTAGAGTACATAAAGATAGCTATCATCCAGCTATTATTCATGGGCAGTGTACCAACCACATCTATAGCTAACAAGTCGGTGACATAAATGCACAATGGTCACCCTGGCATATCACGAGTGGAGCTCGATATCTCAACAGACGGTCGGATGGAAGGGAATCCCAACCGTCTGATCGTAGACACTTCTTTTACAGAACTTTGCATCCATCATTCTGTAGGTCGCCATCAAATTGAGTGTCACTGTCCCTTTGTGGAGGTTCTCCCGTACATTGTTGTCTATGTAAGAAAATAAAGGAATGCTGATGTATTTCCTGGAAGATGAGCCTCCTGCCCAACCTCAACATTTGTGAATTGCCAGCAGTCGGCAATTCTAGAAAATAATTCAAGTTTTAAATATCAATGCTCTCCTGGTCTAAGGACACTTATCGTCTCAAACAAGCCTTCATAGTTCTAGAAACAGACAGTGACAGTGAGACAAAATCCTCCGACCTCAAGGCCAAATCCATCAATGAGGAGGTCATGAATTCATCATCGCCATGGTGGACCTGGATTGTAAATCTACCAGCCCACTTTTGCATACGTACGCATATAAGTGCTTGGTATACTCTATGTTTTTTGCTATTTTGCACTGCATGTAAGGTTCTGAATTGAAGGTTGTTGCGGCATCTATTCGTGCAATGCCTTTAGCCTTTCGAACTCTAAAGGAATACATTCACTCAGCGAGTCTGTATCATGGATGAGTTCTTCCAAGGTATTGATGCAGTTGGCTAAAGCATAGATATCAGTGACAATGAACCCATTTTGGCCGAGCTATACTCATTCACAAATGTTTCAACTGGCTGAGCTGGGTGGCAGGGAGGGTTCCTGTGAAATGATTGTTGGAGAGGTCGATGATTTGTAAGGAGGTGCAATTGGCGAGGAAAGCAAAGGGGGTAGGACCGGACAAATAATTGGAGGAGAGGTTAAGGGAGAGGAGGGAGGAGGGAAGGGAGTGGGAAGGAGGGAGGGAGCCATACAACGAGAGACCAGCGATGTCCAACGAAACCACACGATCATGGAGGTCACAAGATAAGCCCACCCAAGGCATTGTATTGGGGAGGCAACTAGAAGAAGAAGTGTTGCTGCAAGTATTGTTGTGTAAGGGTCTAAGAGAGAGGCCTTGAGGGCAAGCAAAGCTAAGCTAATAGTTTCCCAACCACTTTTTTCTCATAGTTCTTATGCTTTAAATTCTTTGACGTGCACTCCAGCAACCTTGCCACAGTCCTGCATGAAGCCTTGGTAATAAAAGTTTGACAATGCCTAACCACTGGATGGTTTGGCACTTTGCATTCCTTGCTTTTGGAATCCTTATCCTCAAAAATGTGGTCAGACAAGCTTAAATTGTCCATTGCGACTCCTTGGTATACGTCTGTGTTGATATGGAGAAGAGACTCATCTGACTCCAATCTAAGGAATCCACAAAAATACGAACAGCACTCCAAATCCAGTTTCACCAAAAAAGTGTCCTCAACAGTGAGAAATCTTAGTCGGGTCTTCTCAATTTTGCCCAAAAAAGGCATAAAGTAATTGAATGCGAACATTCCTTTACGAGGAAGCCATTGCAAGGTTAGGCCTATACGTATATTGATAATTTCGAAGAAAACCCAGGAAACCTTGTGAGCCTTAAAGTAAGGAATAGGGAAAGTAAAGGAGGCCTTTCTGACTTAGAAAATGGCAAGCACATGGCCAATTTTTCCTTGGGGAGGTTGATGACGTGTCTGAGATTCGAGATAGGTATGTTTGGAAGAGTTTCAACGCCTGATGACGAAGGAGATCAACGGCACTTACTTTCTCACCTTGATGGTTCTAGTTTGTGTGCAGCAAAGCTGGAACAAACAAAGTATCAGCAGTCGCTCGTGGTGATTTTACCGATGTTCGAGTACGATTATGACTATTGACATTAAGGTAATATGCTAATATCTTATCCATTCACGAGACTTATTCTTGGCACGTAACGTTGGGTAAGTGGAGAGTGAGAATGTTACGTGCTCTACTTCGGACTTCCTCTAATGATACTTGTCTTTTTGTGTTGTCCAGATTTTACTAAACGATCTGAGAATGTTGGAATCATCCCACTCAAGGACACACACATATCCTCTCAAGGTCATATTGGTAAGTTTTCCAGATATTGCCTCTCGGCATTCGATTATGATTACGACTATTGACATTCCTAGGTAATATCCCAGTTTCTTATCCATTCGCGAGACTTTATCCTTGGTGCTAATATTCTTGGTGTTTATATTCTTGGCGTTATCTCAGCACCCAAGGAACGGCCCGTTCCCTTGAATTATAAATCTTTAGGGAAGGAAGCGCGTTGCCTTCCCACCCACACTATGTGTGGTTATAATAATTATATATTGTATATTATCATATAAATATTTTTAATTACTGGTCCATTCAAAACTTTTTGTTTTCAATCTGAATTCTTACAACATTCCTCTCATTTAATGCATGTTATCGATGCGAGGTAGTAAGGAAATCCAAGATGGATGCAAGATTGAAGGATGACAACACCTTTACTCATATGGTTGTAGTTCATGTGACAATATTGTAAAAATTGCAATGAAGATCAGTTATTGTATCACGTTATTCATATATTTGGTGGACTTCAGCTTCCAAAATATGGATATCACAAAATCAATAATAAATCACCACCCCTGATATTTGCAGGGAGGATCGGGTCCTAAGGGACCTTGTGTCGTGTCTCATGTTCACTATTTTACGCATTCTCTTTTTTCCTTAAACAATTGATAAAATAGTAGGATTCAACTTCAATTTCAAGCTAGTAGTTACTTGCTCCACGACGGAAAGACTTAGTGCCGCAAATCTACTCTTTGGAGGCCAAACTCCTACCCATTGAGGGCAGCCAAAAAACTTGGATGCATCTTAAAATCCAACTATGCTTAGTGCATGCCAGTTTGTAATTATATCTATACGCAGAATATCAAATCCGATCAATCGTGAACGATTTGAATAGTTGTATTCCTTCACCGACTTCAAAGTTCATACGAATGGACACGCCAAGCGCCTCGATCAGCGTCTCTCATCGGCCACCTTACATTTCAATTTTCCAGTTGTAGCCTCTTCAACTTCTACGTGTTGAAGGATGTGAGGCTGGTGACGGGGACATATTCGTCAATGATCATTCGTGTGATGCTCGTAACGTATTGCTGACTTCCGTAGACTGCGAGGAATGAACCGGTCCTGACTCCTGACGGGGGGAAGGGAACAAAGCAAAGGATGTCGTTTGGGACCTGGGTCCTTGGGACCCTGTCATGAGACATCATTGATGTAACTGTCTATCCGTCCTACGCTCCTACAGTCTACTGACGCTTGACGTGCGGCGTGCCTCTCTCTCTCGGTCTGTGTTGAGTCCAGGACTAGCAGAGCAGGCTTCTCGTGTCCTGTTTGTAAACGGTCCATGTGCAGATCTGACGCGGCCTCACCGACTTCGTTGGAAAGTTGGAACTGGTTCAGTTGTGTTCGGTTGGAAAAGTGGGACCAATTTTTCACGTCTACCAGAATTGAGAGCTGTTCGTCACTCGCACTTTTTTCCCAGGTAGATGGGTTTTCCTAGTCTTATCTGTCGTTGATTGTCATCGTTGCTTCCAACGTTCATCACACGTTCATCGTCATTTTCGTATTACTTCTCACCGCTAGGAGGAAACATGAGCTTTGCCATTTTTATCCAAGGGATCAAGGATCGACAACCAAATTTCGTGTTGACCTGGTCAATTTGAGATTCGCTTTTGCTTCGGTTGCATTGTCAAGGAAGATGGATCACCACTATCAAACAGCATTTTCTCGTGCGCTCGAGTGGCTTGAAGCTTCTTTGAGTTCAATTTCTTTGGGCGATATAGGAATAGTTGATCAATAGTTTGTCGGATAGAGAGGATATTGCTCGTTTGCGTGCGAAAAATGGATCATCTTCTAAAGTTCTTTGTAGAAAGCTCCAGAGTTTGCTCAATTTGAATTTGAAAGCCATGGAGAACTATGAAAAGTTGAGCTTTTTAGTCCCGCTAGCTTTGGTGCTTTTGCATGAATTACTCAATAAAAAATCTCACAATCATCAATTTGAATTTGAAAGCCATGGAGAACTATGAAAAGTTGAGCTTTTTAGTCCCGCTAGCTTTGGTGCTTTTGCATGAATTACTCAATAAAAAATCTCACAATCATGTGGAGAATCATCCTTGCAAGAGCTTGAAATGGGCTTCCCTGAAAGAAACTTGTACTTAAAAAAATAAAAGAACAAAAAAAAAAAGATATCAAATCTATTAAAAGGGAGGTCAACCCCTAAAAAGACCATTATACAAAAATTGGGCCCTAGAGGACCTTCAAAGCAAAATTTGGTCGCTAACGGGTCTAGCCCTGGACCTACGTTGCAAGCAACCTACCTCCCATTACCCACCGGTGAAGGCACCCTCCACTTCGGCTAGCGCGCTGCTTACTACCGAGTTGAGGTCTCGAGCAATTGTGGCAAAGTCCCGTAGCAACGCCCTTACTGCCCTCAAGATCGCCAATTCCCTCAAAGCCGCCCCCCATTGCTGGCAGAATATGTTGCCATTTTTAACCTCCCACACCCCTAGTAGCACAACAGAGCGTATGTATGACCAACTGGTGGCTAGGGTTGAGGTCAGATTCGCGGTGTCGCCCAAGAGGGCTCTGCACCAATTGTTACCCAAAAAGAACTGTCACATCAACCCGGAGGCCCTGATGGCCGCTTTGACTCTGAACCATACCTATCTCGTCACCAGGCACCCCCACATGGTGTGGAGTTCGAGCTCCTTTGCTCTACCACAGAGAGGGCAGGAGGGGTTCACTGCTAGTCTCTTTGCTAGACACCCTCTAAGGGGGAGGCAAAGGTGCATGATTTTCCACAACAGGAACCGGGCCTTGCCCACCCTACAACTCTTCCAAATATCGTGGAACCTAGACTTCCACCATTTAAATCCTCTCCTCAACCCCCACCTCCGGTTCAAGTCAGGGGTGGTGGAGTGTGTCTGCACTGGAGCCCTAAATGCCATCTTGGCCGTCATTCTTTTCAATCCTATCCACCAATGGAGCACCCTCCTATCCATCATGGTTACAACGTTAGAGGGCCAGCCTTCCACAATGCGTTTGAAGACCGCCGCTAGAAGATCCGCCTCCCCTGTAGTCGCGTGAAACTTAGCTTGCAGTGTGTCAAGGGGGAGCTAGACTGCCCACACCCTCGCTCCCTTCTTGAACAAGTTTTGAGCCCTGACTCGTTGGTCATGCCACCTGAATGCCTCACCCTCCTTCTTGAAGGCCTTGCTCCACCAAATCAATTCCTATAGCCCATGCCTGGGGACCCACCTCAAGAGTTTGCCAAAATCCTTCCAAGCTGCGACTAACTGGGCCGCCGGATCAGAACCTTTAATCTACAAGGGGAAATTCAAGATTAGGTGGTCATATCAGGGGAGATCTGGCAATCTACCAACTCCTGTGCCTCTGCCTTAGCTGATGAATAATCACATTCCGTGAACACGTTCGGCAATAATATTCTCCAATGCAGAGGTGGCGAGGAGAGCCAAGGAGGTCTCCAACAAGGTCTGGTTCGAGGTGGGCAAGAAGCATCCCACGGCGTGCGACCTCGACCTCGAAGACATCAAGCATGAGCTTGAGAGGTTGGCGAGAGGGGGAGTTTATTTGTTTTTCACGAGCGGGTGCTATCCCTTGAGGAGCTGGAGAGTTTTTTGGCGTATGAGTGTGAGTTGCACGCTAATGGGTGAGCTGCGAGGTTTGTGGGCAGGGGGTTCTTTCTCCTTCGGTGTGTTTTAGAGGCATTTTGAAATGATATCCTCGGTAGGTCTTTTCGTGTTTGCGGGTGCGTCGGTTTTGGTCATCCCTTGGAGTGCGAGTTTCAGTATTGATGAGTTTTTGTATAGGGAGTGTCCGGTGTGGGTGGATTTCCCAAGCTTACCCCCCTGGCTGGGTAACATTGTCAAGAGGATTGCGTCAACCCTAGGAGAGTGCTCCTCATGCTGCATGTAGCAGAGCGCAAGAGTGCCTGGATCCTATGGGATAGGTCTTAAGACCTGCCTGATTTAATTGATGTGCGCTTTCCAGATGGTCTGCTGCTAGCCCAACAGGTCCGTTTTGGCCCATTCACAGATGCATGCTTCATCTGCAAAAAGGCAAGCCACTTTGCCAGAGCATCCCTAAAGAGAGCAGCAAATACCGCATTGGCGCATGGAGAAGGCATGCAGGAACTTGGGGATCCCCCCCTCAAGGAGAATGAAGGGAGCCACCACTCAAAAGCTGAGAAGAGCTAGGTCGAGAAGGGGGGACACCCTCAGGTGCCAGATATTAGGTCCATCAAGAGGGACAAGAGTGAGGGAGATAGAGAGGAAAGAAATGATGTCCCGGAACGTGGTGAGAATTGACATGTTGTGGGAAAGAAGGGCAGGACTACGGTGGTTCTAGTGGACTAGGAGTCAAGGGATTCAGGCAATCAGGCACAATTGGACCTCAAAGAGTCATGGGAGGTTACATCTATGGTCAGGTAGGAGTGCGGGGGCACACTAGAGGACATGCTGTTGGTGCAAGTCGATGGCTCGAAGGAAGAGCTCCTAGAAGCCTACCACGAGAAACGTGGGTTGGAAGGAATCCTTGCGGATGGTGAGAAGGGTGGTGAAGGGTCGACGGGTTCAAAGAGCTCACATCAAGGAGGTGGCGAGGTTTGCTGTTTCGAAGAGGGAGAATTATTTCAACTTCCTCAAAGATGCCTACAAAGCAATCACCCACTAGGCGGGCATCGAGCTCGCAAGTGTGGGAAGGGTTGAGGGTGGTGTCATTGGTAACATGGAATTTGAGGGGCTGTTGTGACCTGGTGAAGCAGAGGAGATTTCTTATAGTCATAAAAAAATTGAAGCCTGATGTGGTTCTTCTGCAAGAGGTGAAATGTGGGCCTCAAGATGGGGTTTCTGGTTTGCATGCAACCAGACGAGGTATGCTACGCTCGTGAACATCCTCGAAGAGGTGTCGAGGGCACTGTGGTGCTTGTGTTGTCGGTATTCAACATGCATCTGGGACTCATGGCTGATGAAGGGTGGCTCATGGTAGTGTCGATCAAGAGGTATGGATGCATGTTTTGGGTGGCTAAGTGTCTACGATTCAAGTGGTCAGGCAAATTCTTGGGCTGAGTGCAAAAACCAGCTTGGCAATGGCAATTGGATCATCGTAGTTGATTGGAACTTCACTGAGGGCCCGACGGATAGGTCCCACTAGGGATCGCCGAGATCGGGGGAGGAGGTGTCTGCATGGGAGGAGCTTAGCTTAGCCCTTGGGTTGGTTGACTGCAACAAGGGGCAGGGGATTTGGAAGGATTTACATGGTCTAATACATGAAAGGGGGAGGACTTCAAGGTGGCTAGATTGGACCTACTCTATGCATCGCATGAGGGCTGGTGGCTAAGAAGCCCCTTCAAGGGGGAGATCTACACAAGAATCTGCATTTTGGACCATATTCCGATGAAGTGGAGTTTTTTCCTCCCCACTAGCACGGGATGATCCTTTGACATCCCATTTAAATTCAACAACTCAATGTTAGAGTCGAGTAAGGCATGTTAGCAACTGCAGGAGGCATGTAGTGTGGTGCGAAGTGCAGCTCATGACCAAGGTGAGTTATGGGACCTGGCAATGATTAGGTGGGTACATGTTAAGGCAAAGGAACTACACAGGCAACAAAGCCAAGACAGAAGAACTCTAGGCGATGATCAGGCAGTTGCACGTCAAGGCAAAGGAACTACACAGGCAACAAAGCCAGGACAGAAGGACTCTAGGCGATTAGGCGGGTCACATTAAGGCAAAGGAACTACACAGGCAACAAATCCAGGATAGAAGGACTCTAGGCTGCGGCTTGGTAATGACGTAGGCAGCCCTTAGGGCAGCATTGAGAGAAGTACCAACGGATGTGATCCTGGGAACCCTTATGACAGAGGTGGAGTCAACTATATGTGCCCAGGAACTTGAAGACACTCGGGCTACCAAAATTAGGAGTTGGCAACACTCGCTCAAAGTTGGGGACTTGTCCACCCAAGCTGTTCTTCCAGGCATGTAAGCGTAAGCATTCTCAAGAATTGCTGGACAGAGTGGAGGACACACAGGGAAAAATAGTCATCGAGTACTGGCATATATTGGAGGTGTTCCACCAGCAATTAAGCAAGGTGGTAGGGGAGGATGTAGTGTAGTCAGCCGAGTGGTAGCCCAACATGTAGGACTTGCTCTGGGGCATTGGTGGTAGGATCTTTGATATAGTGCGGGGAGCACTTAGCACTACTATGGAGGCTAACCTTGAAATCATAGCATTAACAAGTATCACAACTAGGTAAAATTTGGCAAATCCAAATTCGGTTTATTGTATTTAGCACTACTAGTCCTTTAGATAGTACTTCTACATATTAGGTAGCACTCTACTTTGCATTGACAATCCTTGAGATAGTACTTCTACATAGCAAGTAGCATTGTACTACTTCTACATAGCAGGTAGCACTATACTTTCATATTGTGTAGTGGTTAAGGTACTATCTAATAGCTATATAATTGTATTATTTAGTACCTCCGAATCTAAACCTTATCTAACTATGTTGTAAAGAAGATAGAAATGCTTTTTATCACTTAACATTGCTATTTAATAACTACATTGTAAAGTAGATAGCAATACTTTTTATACTTTACAATGCTATTTAATCGCTCCTTACTAGTTGCTAGCATAGTACCTAGCACTATTATGTAGCAGCAGTTATGCTTTTTGGTACTTAGTAGCTATGCTTGTTCCATTTAAAGATTATGCTTTTTAGCACTTAGAAATCCTTTTTAATAGTTAACAATTCTCCACTATCTCTACGAGCAACCATTTCTATCTAGCAATTGATAAAGCCATAAATTTAGCACAATTAATGTGTATTTCTAGATAGAAATTAATGAGATATATTATACTAGAATATGATGACATGAATTGTAGTGATGTTGTGACTTTGGATGAAAAATTAAAATATGAACTTAGGAGAGCAACAATGCTCTCATGTGGGTTTGGTGGCTACAAGTGGATATATATTTAATGTCGAAGCCAATGTTTGGAGATGCACAATTGGCCAACATTCCCTTGAGAACTTGAATCTTTTTTTTTGTAAGGAAGCTGAAAGATGTTGTAGTGTCAATGATTAACTTTTTTTGAAACTATAGATTTAAGGAGTAGAATAGGATACAATTAATGAATAGGTATTATGACAAGGTTACCATATTTATGTACATAACATATGAGCATGTTTAATATGATATTTTAGATGGTGAAGCTATGGCTCTAGACAAGTTAAATAATTGGGCCTACAAAGAAGATCACTAACTCTCATTCCTAAATCGTATTTTTGGATTTTCAAAGAATAATTAAACTCAATTGAGAGAAAAGAAGCTAGCATGTTGTAATTTATCTGTGTTATGTGGAAAATGGAAAATATGTAGCAATAAGTTCACAAGCAATGAGTCTATATTATTTTTGTGAATATTTTAAAATGTCGATTGTTAATAAACCTAGTAGATTTAAAGTCCACAAGCATTGAGTCTATATTAGTTTATTGAATCTTTTAAAAAGTCAATTGCTAATAAACTTAGTAGTTTTGAAGTTCACAAGCAATGAGTCTATATTAGTTTGTTGAATCTTTTAAAATGTTGTTTGTTAATAAATTTAGTACTTTTGAAGTTCACAAGCAATGAGTCTAAATTAGTTTTGTAAATCTTATAAAATGTTGATTGTTAATAAATTTAGTAGTTTTGAAGTTCACAAGCAATGAGTCTACATTAGGTTTGGGAATCTTTAAAATGTTGATTGTTAATAATCTGGTAGTTTTGAAGCTCACAAGCAATGAGTCTATATTATTTTTTGAAGCTTTTAAAATGTTGATTGTCAATAAATTTAGTAGTTTTGAATTTTAAGCAATGAGTCTATATTACTTTTTAAGATATTTTAAAATGTCGATTGTGTTTTTGGAAAGTGTCATGGCAAATTATTCTCATGATTTATAGTATGAAATCGTGGTAATATATTTGAATATTGGTTCCTAGATTTATAAGAAATAGGCTATTATGTTTTATTGCCCAATATTTTATCCCCTAGATTGTATTAGTCACCATTGACTTTTAAGAGTGGTTTAAAGAGTCCAGAATCAATTGCATAAATTCCCTAGGGATAAACATAGCCTTTAGTGTGCTCATCTCCTAGACACAACCTCTTCAACCCTCAACTCGCACCAGCTTCCACATATCTCCAATGGCCATCTTTTGTGATACATACTACCAGTTCATGGCTTCTACTCATTATTCGAGTAGAGAGGCATACTTCTATAATATTTTTGATCGTGAGATAGATGTAGCGACGATGATCCATAAGTGCATGGACACTTTTTGAAAGGTGTTCTTGATTACATCAATGAAAAATGTTAGATCTTACATGATTCATTTAGGCATAGAAAGAGTAGACTAGGTTTCTATCAGCCTTCTTTTAGATAGTCATCATAGCACTAATCCAGATTTTAGACATAGGTTGCAAAGAATATATAAAGCATTTAGTCCAAAAAGTTATAGGAAAAAGTCAAAGGAGGAGGAGTTGGAACTTTGAAAGGGCCTTGTAGGAATCCCTATTGTGTCCTTACCTATAGCATGTTGTGCAATCATTCTCAAAATGGAGGACACCATTGCACCTCCATTCAAGTGCCAACTCTTCTTATAGTCGAGCAAGAAATAGAGGTGGAAGAAAATTTAAAAGTGATTGTCAAATCTAGCCTTGCCTTGGAGTGGTCCAACAAGACATCGGACAAAAAGAAGCACACTAGAGAGGTGGAGAAATTGATTGGCTTAGAGCTAGCTATGGTCTCTAAAGAAGCAGCTGGTACATCCTCTATGAGTTAGCCCGCTATGATAGAAGAGGAAGAAGTAAAGGAGGGTATCATGGAAGAAGATTTAATGCAAACCCTTATGTATGTTTCAATTGAAAATAGAGAATACTTGTTTCTAATTGGCATCCAATATGTCACAAAGCTAAGGGAGGATGAAGTATTGGGGGCACTCGCCACTTGGGAGAGTAATATTGATCTGGGTTGTCTACAAGAGGGGCTTAATAGGTGCATGAGTTTGGCACCTGCCGCACTAATACATTGGAGCATTTTATCTTAATTGTATGGGAGGAAATGCATGACTTGGGTCATGTAGGAGTCATAGAGATGGAGTTCCAAGAGGTCTGGGCAAAAATGATGGTGGAGTAGTAGGAGAAACGTCCAAGGATTGAGAGCAGTGCAACAGCCTTGCCATTAGCACCACCTACAAACATTGAGGAGAGCAAAGCTCCATCAACATTTGTATAGAGGGTTACAACAAAAGAGATGCATAACAAATCGTAAGTTAATGGCATTTTTTTCAATATTAATTATTTAATGTTTTTCATTTAATGACTTTAAAAAAAGATTACTAATCCACTTATACAACTTTCAAGATTGATCGAAGTTGATGATAAGATTGATCAAAGTTGATGATTTTGCAATGTGACATGGGGGTCAAGGTGAGAGAATGAGTGTGGAATCTACACTTGTACACTACATGGGGATGTTGAAGCATCATAGCCTAGTTTGCATGCATTCTTTATTCTCACCTGGCAGAAAGGAGGAGCTAATAAAATGCAGGGCAATTTCAAAGTTGGTGTCCATTGTGCCTTTACCTCCATCTGTGCATAAGTGTATTTGGGTGAGGTGAGATCTAGCCCTTTCTATTTTTTGGGGAAAGATTAGTAGTAAGGACTTTGATGGTTGCTGCTATGGGGGCTATGGTAGGTGTTTATTATGCTGCTCAAATTGTGGAGACCTTCACACAACTGGCTACCTTGGCACCGCAACAAAGAGCAACAATATTAGATAAAGTGAAGGAGGCAAAGTAAGAGAATATCTTGTGGAAGAAATCATGTTAAACAATATCATGTTGTAAAGACTTCAGTATATCAAAAACGTTGAATGCAAATGGAAATCTTATATATATATATATATATTCAAGATGATATTATTAAATTTGATTGTGGTAAAATTGTCTTTACATTATGTGCTTTTATCGTAACTAATTTTAATGTGGAATATTAAATTAAATGTTTTAAAAAATAAAGTGTTAATAATGTGCCAAACACTTTGCATGAGATGTTACTAATTTGCTAAGAACAACAAAGGATTGCCACTTTACATGATAGTGTCCATTAATTTGCTGAGGACTTTGCATGAAATGTCATTCATGTGCCAAGAAATGTCATTCCCCCTTTTCAATTCACTTCTTATTGTTGCCTAAAGGATTGCCTTAGAAAAAATTTGCCAAAATTGGCCAAGTGAGCATAAAGACCACTTGGCCAATTTTGGCAAATTTTTGTTAAGCAAATGCATACAATTTGTGAAAATGCCATCTCCATATCTCCAGAAGGAAAACCCCCTAAAACCATCATTCAAATATGGCCAAATCAGGCCCATATGCACATTGGCACAAAATTGGGCTAGATGGTACACCAACGCACATGGGCCTGATTTGGCTACATTGTCTGGCCCAATTTTGCATGGACGTGCATATGGACTTGATTTGGCCATTTTTGAAGGATTTTTAAAGGGGGTCTTCCTTTTGAAGTTTTGTAAAGGGGGTTTTCCTTTTAGAGGTGCAAACACGCAATATTACCTTCAACCCCTAAAAACTACAAACATGTAAACATTACCTTTAATCCCTAATTAGTACAAACAAATCTTACCATATAAGGAGATTGCAAGAATTTGGGAAAAACAATTGGGGCAAATGTAAAATGTATGTGCAAATGAAATGCACTCTCCATGTTGCCATTCAGGGCTTTCTTAAATAAAATTTCTCAAAATTAGCCAAATTTGGGAGTAAATGCCAAAATTAATCATGTGGGGCAAATACAAAAAACTTGGGAAAAAAATTTGAGATAGATGCAATATTTTTGCACAAATACTCCAAATCACCAAAAACATTCATGAAAAATAAACATAACAATTCATATTATACCCAAAACAATTTCTTATAGCATTGAAAACTCAACAATGGTTTCATTATCAAAATGCCTGTTGCACAAAATGTTGGATGGGGGCTCCATCAGTCGGGCGCTTCAGAGTTTGAGCCGCAAAAGACACAGCTTTCACGTTTTGTATTCTATTTGTATCCTGCTTAAAGAATGAAATGCTATCTGGGGAAGATAAGAAATCTGCTAGCAGCCTTTTGAGTCCCTCATCAGCTGTAACTTTATGAATGATTTGCATGCCCTTTTCTTCCAAATGTAGGGTAAAGCTAGGCAATTTTGCTAGATCTGCCTCAACAGCCTTGTCTCATGATAGCTCTTGCATGTCTACATCATGAGTGATGTTAGCGTTTGTCTCATGATTGGGCCTTGCCTCGGGAAACTCTAGTTCTCTACCAGTGGAGTCATCTTTGGCGGTGGCAGTGTTAGAAGCATGAGGTGGAGACAACCCTATTTCTTGTGCCATCGTTGGAAAAAACCATCCTTCCAACAAAAAAGACATTTTTAAAATTGTAGCTCAAATAAATAAGAAAAATGTCACTTACGCCATGCTTTCATTAGTAGAAATGCTACCATTGTAGCTTGGACCCTACATACATCTAAAAAGACATTATTACGCTCTATGTACTCAAAGGTGCTTGGTTCTTGATTTGCTCCTTTGGTAGTCTTTCCACCTCTATTTTTGCTCAGTTGGCCTTTCATCTTGATTGTGCCTTCCAACATCATGGTTTCTGAAATGTGTATAAATCCACCCAACAAATCTTGGGACATCCTAAATTTTTTTTCTTAGCATTTCTAACATGTACTAGCCCTACAAATCAAGGATTCTTTACACCTTGATCTTGAAGTGAGTTACCAAAGACATTAAGTATAGTTAAGTTCCATTGGTCACTAATGCCAGTAGCATCACATGCATGGATAAGTTTTGATGGATCTACAAGATTCTCTGAATCAACGGCAACCTCTTGTAACAGCAATGCACACCAACAGAGATCCCTAAGAATTCTTTCTTCTTTACTACACTCTTTATGGCATAAAGTGTTTTGGATGAATGTCTTGCAATAACCTCCTTATAAAAATTTTGCAAAAACCATGACAACATTAAAAAAATAAATAACTACATTATATGCATGTAGCACTTTATAATTACAAAATAGTCCAAAAATGCATACTGTGTTAGCTTGCACCCTTCGCTTCCTTGCTCCACCATCATACGCCAAGCTTTCCATTAGTTGCACAGGATTGATACTATCCTTGTAACCTAGAGGGATTCTTTTTATTTTTTCCTATCTCCTAGTTAATGTAGCAAGATGTTATAGGAGGGACCGAGTCTCTTTTAACAAATTGTTCTTATCATCAATTAATCTTGTGATTGTCTCTTGTGACCTTGCTTTTGGAAGCTTAGAATCAGAAAGTCTTTTTGACTCTTGGGGATTTTGCATGGTATCTTTAAGTCTTTTAATATCTCCTTCCATCCTCAACAAATGAACTTTGGAAAATTGTGCTTCAGCATTGGAATGGTCGATGCACTTACAATATCCAAGTAAGCCTTATGTTGAGGATGATGTAAATTGTACCATACCTCTAGGGCATTAGGGCCAAGCCCTAACCCTAACCCTAAGGGGCTCACATGTATATATTCATGTTTATGTTCAATACAACATAATGTACCGGTAGCTATATCGTGTGCACTCCTCTCTCTCTCTCTCTCTCTCTAGATGGAACATCAAGGAAGAATCAGCAAATGAAGGAAAAATAGAGAGTTTATTCAAGTATGGAGAGGCCCTTATAAGGGCAACTGATACAATGCATATGCCCCAAAGGAGAGCACCTCCAGATCCACAAATCACTCCACTGATCAGTCAATCAAGCCCATGAATCTCTCAGTCACACCTAATAGAACCTTCTACCACCTAACTTGGTTACACTAACCCAACACACAACACTTGTACCCCTTGGTACATCCCATTACATGAATTTGTCCTTCATAACCCCCCACAAATTGATGACCTCAACCCTAACAGTAGTCCATGGGAAACTTCATGGCTTGCCCACCTCTAGTGGCAACACTCATGATCCCAACCTGGAACTCACTCTAGTTGCATCAGCAGTAGAATCATTTGGGCATCCTCACCCCAACATGATCTCACTATGAGTTTGGTCTCTGGGTTTACAATTGGAAGATTGGACAATGACTATGCATGGGAAATTCCCACGGGTCTAACAAGGTAAAACTCATATAAGACTAACAATGACTATGCATGGGAAATTCCCATGGGTCTAAGAAGGTAAAACTCACATAGGACTAACAATCATTTGAGGAGGACATCCTAGGGCAAAGAATCCTTATTGACCACACACAAAAATTCCTTAAAAATTCTAAGTTGAAGATGTGGGGAGATTCCCCCGCTTAATGGCAATCTTTTTTTGGCATCATTTCCAAGTCACCATTGTATCAGACTCATAAACTTTCTTTTCCATTGCATTGTACTTAGTGTTGATGAAGCAAAGTTTTCCTTCTTTGTGTATCTTCTTGGTATGCCAAAGCATAATCTTTTTGTCCATGTGAAGAAAAGTATCCAATTCTAGGCAAGGACTTATCACATGGGGAGTGTCTAATGCCTTACAAGGTTTGACAAATAGACTCAAGCAAGTGGAACTTGAGAACATATTCTTCGAGAGCACAATCATCATGTCATCCCCATATAGATGCAAAGAAGTTGCATACATCATAAGATATATTACATAGACCACTAAGTCATCTCCATAAATGCAAAGTACAATGACAGCCATGAGTTCCATAACTAAGTTCTAATGCTCAAGAAGAGTCAATATACAAAAAACTTTTAGTCAAGCTCAAAAGTGTTAGATATGCTCGATTCCCCACCCTCCTGGTAACCACTAGTCGTCCAAGGTGCTCAAGTTGTAAGGCCCCCATATGAGGAGAAACCATGTGTGAGCCCGGGACATTGGATGGATCTTGACTTGCATGTTAGATGAGGTCTATTGATGAGACCGTTGATGGTAGAAAGGTGATTGTGTGGGAGCCCCTTATCCTTACTAGGCCTAGGGGCCAGTTGGCCCCTAGCTGGGGGGTCCCAGGGGGGCCAGTAGCCCCCCTAATGGGGGTTCGGGGGCGAGAGCCCCTGAGGCGACGGTATAGGGAATATTCCCTAAATATTCCATGGATGACTAGTCGATTCCACTGACTAGGTTGACTGGTCGGCTTCACCGACTAGGTTGACTGGTCGGTTCCACTGACTACGTTGATCCGACTACCACCCTCATAGCTATGAAGAGGTGACTTCCGCAGTCCATTGTACCAGATCAGATCTTCCAGTAGAGATCTTCGAGCTAGTAGTTCTTCACCTAGTATCTGTCTAGATCGCCATCTAAGCTCCACTGTGGGAGTGCACGGGTGGACGGAGCCATCATCTATACTACATCAGTATTGAAGGAAAATTTTGTTCGTCTTCAGTTTGTTGTGTACTCTCTATTCTTTGTTAAGTTTCTGTTCCGCTATGCCGTGTAATTTAACATGGTATCAGAGCCCAAGCGACTCTAAGGATCAAAGAGTAGAAGAGAGGCGACATGCAACAAGAAGTAGCTCGAGTTCAGCAGCAGTTGCACCAACAATCCAGGCATTGAGGATTCACCCACCAGCCTTCACTGAAGGCAAGCTAGATGGTATGAACTACACTTTGTGGAAGTTTAAAATTACTGCTATTCTGGATTCATATGAGCTTCTGGAGACAAAACTAGGGACCGCCGACCCAGAATCACAAGGAACCCTTGACCTAGCAAATTTGGGGAGTATAATACCTCCTAATGCCGACCTACGAGCTTGGAAATGCAGGAACACATATGCTCTGTGTGCCCTGGTTACAAGTATTACTGATAGTGTTTTGACCTTGATTCAACAGACATCTAAGGCAACTGTGGCCTGGAACAAATTGAAGAGTCAGTATGAGATGCGGAATCAGACAAGGATCTAGAACTTGGAGAATCAGCTTGCAGTTGAGAAGTTTAATGAAGGAGAGACAGCGGAGGCGTTCATAACCCGAATAAAAAATCTACTTGACCAAATGGGATACACAAGACTAGCAAAGAGCTAGCTCAGCGGTGTCTCTAGATATGTCCACCAAGGTTTGATGGACTTGTAACAACGCTTAACACTCAGGTGAGACCCCAACCATTATCATTTGAGGAGTTCTGTGCTTTACTTATGGAGGAGGAATTGAGGTTTAAAGCTCGAGATGGAGGTCACAATGGGGATGCTGCATTCTCTGCCATTGCAAAAGGCAAAGGTGGTTCCTCCACCAAAGGTGAGTCCTCTACTAGTGGTGACAAAAAGAAGAAGGGTGGCAAGAAGAAGTTTCAGGGAGAGTGCTTCTACTACAAGAAGGGCCATGTGATTGCAAATTGGCAGATCAAGAAAGCAGATAAAAAGAATGGTACCCTAAAGAAGACAGATTAGGGGAAAGAGACAGCAAACATAGTGGAAGTAGAGTTGGATCTATTCTGGTGCCATTGAGGAAGAGTGTTCCTTAGTTCAAGAAGCTTCAACCACTGATTCATGGGTTTTGGATAGTGGTGCCTCCCATCACATGACCTGCAAGAAGGGTTTATATTGTTCCATGCCGCCTCTATAGGAACCCATCATGATGACGGTTGGAAATAACGCAAAATGCCTTGTTGAGGGTACAGGTATGGTTTCATTTGTTTTTGTAAATGGAGATGTTAAGAAACTATCTAATGTGCTGTATGTTCCACAAATCAAGAGAAATCTGCAATTAGTTACTTCCATAACTGACCTTGACCATGAGGTGAGGTTCAACAAGATAGGATCAAAAATTCTGGATAGTGCAGGCAATCTTGTTGGCACAGGAGGAAGGAAGAACAACCTATAAGTGCTCTTACAGCTGCCGCTAGAGTGGGCACAAGTAGAATTTAGCACGAAAGATTCGGCCACATCGGATTTGCAGTGCTGAAGGAGATGCAGAAGCAAGGTATGGTTGCTCACTTACCTGCAGTAGTAGAAATCAAAGAACCATGTGAAGCTTGCATGATGGGCAAGCAACAGAGGAAGGCATTCCCACAAGAAAGCAAGAATAGAGCAAATGCTCCTCTAGAGTTGGTGCATGTTGGCTTGTGTGGTAAGATGCCTACATAGGCCTTGGGGGATCTCCCTATTTTCTATTGATTGTCGATGACTATAGTAGGAAGATGTGGGTGTACTTTCTTCGTGAAAAGGCTCAAGCTTTTGGTAAATTGAAAGAATGGCTATAGCTTGTTGAAAATGAAACAGGGAGAAAAGTGAAGAAAATCAGATCGGATGGTGGTGGTGAGTTTGTTTCTACAAAGTTTGGAGATTTTTGTAAGAGCAAAGGGATCAAGCAAGAAACGATGACACCACATATGCCTTAGCATAATTTGGTTGTTGAATGCTGAATGTGAACCACCATGGAGATGGGGAGGTGTATGTTGAAAGGTGCTAGACTGCCAAACAACTTTTGGGCTGAGGCTATCACAATACTACGGTTTACATCCTTAATCACAGCTATACAAAGGCACTCAAAGGTAAAACACCATATGAGGCTTACATTGGTAAGAAGCCATCTGTCTCCCACTTCAGAATGTTTGGGTGTGAATGCTATTTATGCGCATGTACCAAACAAAGAGAGAAAAAAGCTACAACCAAAAAGCACCAAATGTATCTTCTTAGGCTATTGTGATGAGAAGAAAGCCTATAACTTGTATGACCAAGAGGCAAAGAAGATCATAGCGAGCCATGATGTGGTGTTCAGGGAGCAGCCACATGCAGTGGAGGCAGAGAAGAGCTCTTCCACTTTATCATCAAGCGAAGAAGTAATTCACTATGGACCTGTCCCAAGAGCTATAAAGGAGGAGGAAATATCAGATGATGAAGGTATAAGTCACCAACCTGTTGTTACACCACCAGAAAAGCGATTGTCGAGATGGGTAAGGCAGCTCTATGACCATGATAACAAGATGCCTGTGTTTGTTGAGCAGCATGCAGATGGACCAAGGTGGTCTCAAAGAATCGAGGAGCAAAGGAGGGCTTCAGAAGTAAAGGAGCCTGCGAGTTTGGAGGAAGCACTTGTAGATCGAGACCAAACTGGTTAATTTTCATTGAAACATATGAAATTGGGGCGACTCCATGTTGGTTGCATAGGCTAACTAGAGTGAGTGTGCTTCAATGCATGGATTGAAATAGCAACCACCATGTTGGTTGCAAGTCACCATACTGGTTGCATCGAGTGTTCTTGAATGCATAGGTTTTCAATATGCTCTTTACATCAACCAGCTCTGTGGTTGAAATACCAACCATCGTGTTGGTTGCATCTAATCATGCTAGTCATGATGGTTGTGGTCAGTATGCTAATTGTGCTTACTATACTACTTGTGTGGTATGCTGGTTGTAGCCACTCTTTAGTACAAATAATGAAGAAAAAGTAAAAGTACTTAAGTGTAATGAGATTATTCTCTACTTTATCATAGAAACCATTGACTCTGTGATGTTATTATATATCAAGATAAATCAAACATAGCTCAATATGACTCTATGTAAAGCTACTACAATAGAGTTCATTCTACCATTCTAAGTGATAGAGAAATATATGCATTATTTGAGTGTATTAGAGTCTTGCATCGAGTATGATGATAGTTGTTATTGTTAGATATGCTCAATGCCCCACCCTCCTGGTAACCACACCAGTGGTCCAAGGTGCTTAAGTTGTAAGGCCCCCATATGAGGAGAAGCATGACATTAGAGGATCCTTACTTGCATGTCAAATGAGGTCTATCAATGAGACCGTTAATGGTAGAAAGGTGATCTATGTGAGTCTAGCTTATGGGCTAGGCAGGGTAGGTAAGCTGGTAGCACGATGAGGCACATTGTCTTGATTGTGTGGGAGCCCCTTACTCTTGCTGGGGCTTGGGGACCAACTGGCCCCCCTAGTGGGAGTTCGGGGGCGAGAGCTCCTGAGGCGATGGTATATGGAATATTCCCTAAACATTCCATGGACGACTAGTCGATTCCACCGACTAGGCTGACTAGTCGGCTTCACCGACTAGGTTGACTGGCCGGTTCCACCGACTATGTTGATCCGACAACCGCCCTCATAGCTATAAAGACGCGACCTCCCCAGTCCATTGTACCAGATCAGATCTTCCAGCTAGTAGCTCTTCACCTAGTATCTGTCTAAATCACCATTTAAGCTCCACTATGGAAGCACACGGGTGGACGGAGCCATCATTTGTACTACATCAGTATTGAAGGAAAATTTTGTTCATCTCCAGTTTGCTGTGCTCTCTATCCTTTGTTCAATATCTGTTCTGCTGCATCGTGTAATTTAACATGGTATCAAAGCCCAGGCGGCTCTAAGGATCGAAGAATAGAAGAGAGGCAAGGGCTTCAATAGCATACGGAGTGATGGCAACAAGAAGCGGCTCAACAGGAAGTAGCTCGAATTCATTAGCTGCTGCTACACCAACAATCCAGGAGGCAAGGGCTTCAATAGCATACGGAGTGATGGCAATAAGAAGCGGCTCAAGTTCAACAGCTACTGCTACACTAATAATCCAGGCATTGAGGATTCGCCCACCAGCCTTCAGTGAAGGCAAGCTAGATGGTAGGAACTACACTTTGTGGAAGTTTCAAATTATAGCTATTCTGGATTCATATGAGCTTTTGGAGATAGTATTGGGGACTCTGACCCAGAATCACAACGAACCCCTAACCCAGCAAATCCGGGGAGTACGATACCTCCTAATGCCAACCTTCTATGAGCTTGGAAACACAAGAACATAGATGCTCTGTGTGCCCTGGTTACAAGTACTACTGATAGTGTTTTGACCTTGATTCAGCATACATCTAAGGCAACTATGGCCTAAAATATATTGAAGAGTCAGTATGAGACGCGGAATCAGACAAGGATCCATAACCTAGAGAATCAGCTCGCAGCTGAGAAGTTTAATGAAGGAGAGGTAGCAGAGGCGTTCATAACCTGAATCAAAAATCTACATGACCAGATGGTTGGTGCTGAGATACAAAAGACTAGCAAAGAGCTAGCTGGGTAGTGTCTTCGGATATGTCCACCAAGGTTTGATGGACTGGTAACAGCCCTTAACACTCAGGTGAGACCCCAACCATTGTCATTTGAGGAGTTCTATGCTTTACTTATGGAGAAAGAATTGAGGCTTAAAGCTCGAGATGGAGGCGGCAATGGGGATGCTGCGTTCTCTACCACTGCGAAAGGCAAAGGTGGTTCCTCCACCAAAGGTGAGTCCTCTACTAGTGGTGACAAAAAGAAGAAATGGGGTAAGAAGAAGCTTCAGGGAGAATGCTTCTACTACAAGGAGAAGGGCCATGTGATTGTAGATTGCTGGGTCAAAAAAGCAGATGAAAGAATGGTACACTGAAGAAGACAGATAAGGGGAAAGAGACAGCTAACACAGTGGAAGTAGAGTTGGTTTGGATCTATTTCTGGCCATTGAGGAAGAGTGTTCCTCAGTTCAAGAAGCATCAACCACTGATTCATGGGTGTTGGATAGTGGTGCCTCCCATCACATGACCTGCAAGAAGGGTTTATATTGTTCCATGCAGCCTCTACACGAACCCATCACCATGACGGTTGGAAATAACACAAAATGCCCTGTTGAGGGTACACGTATAGTTTCATTTGTTTTTGTAAATGGAGATGTTAAGTAACTATCTAATGTGTTGTATGTTCCACAAATCAAGAGAACTTTGCTATCAGTTGCTTGCATAACTGACCTTGACCATGAGGTGAGGTTCAACAAGATAGGAGCGAAAATTCTGAATAGTGCTAGCAATCTTATTGGCATAGGAGTAATGAGGAACAACCTATATGAGCTAAGTGCTCTTATAGCCACTGCTGGAGTGGGCACAAGTAGACTTTGGCACGAAAGATTTGGCCACATCAGATTTGCACTGCTGAAGGAGATGCAGAAGCAAGGTATGGTTGCTCACTTACCTGCAGTAGCAGAAATCAAAGAACCGTGTGAAGCTTGCATGATGGGCAAGCAACAGAGAAAGGCATTCCACAAGAAAGCAAGAATACAGCAAATGCTCCTCTAGAGTTGGTGCATATTGACTTGTGCGGTAAGATGCCTTCACTTGGTATCAGAGCCTGGTTCATGGTAAGGAGCTCAAGAAAGCAAACTAAGTTCGCGGTGTCCTGGTAAGAGGACCAGTGTTGCTTTCCTTTTTCAAGTTTGGGAGCAAATCTCTACAGGTAGCATAACCGAAAAGTGCAAGAGTGCATTGTCTCAGATTGAGACGCCCTTTGCAGTGTGGCGAGAGGGCAATATATGCTGCGGGAAAGGTCGAAGCCCTTGGTCACTTTATTTTTCTGATTTGAGGCCATTTCGAGGCCCGTTTTGGAGGCGGAAGTTCTCCACAAGCACTGAGAAAAAGGCCCTGTTTTTACTGTGTGACCACTGCTCTGCAGGTCGGTGAAAAGTTGCTGCAGAAATTGCATCGTATGCCTATGCGTAGAGATATTGGGAGTTACAAAATCATCCTTATTGCTTGTTGATACAAAATCGTCACTAGGAAGTGACTGTGTGGTCAAATACCACTTTCGTCAGTTTTGCTGATTCGCCCTTGTGAGGCAGAAGCTGTGTTTTTTGTAGTGAGAATATTTTGTAGTGTTCTGTAATGGCGTCTGATTCTCTTTCACAGATTGTCACTGAAAAGCTTGACAAGAACAACTTCCAAGCATGGAAGTTTAGAATCACGAATTTCCTTATGGGAAAAGGCTATTGGGAGTTCATTACAGGAAATGAAGAAGAACCAATTCTTCCTAATGTTCCCAATCAATAGGAAATGCAGGCATTTCAAGGATGGCATGAGAGAGCTAGAAAAGTTATGTACTGGCTGTCTATCAGTATTTCAAATTCTATGATTGTGCATATTCAGGATGCAAGTATGCCAAAGGAGGCATGGGATACTTTAGCAAAAATGTACAGCAAAAATGTACAGTACAAATATGCAAGCCAAGAAAATGTAGCTCAAACAGGAGTTGCACAATGTGCAGAGAGAAAATACGAGCATCAATGACTACCATATGAAGGTGAAGAAAATTGTAGATGCACTTGCTTCCATTGGGTCGCTAGTGGAAGATGATGATTTAGTTTCTATGACCTTGAATGGTCTAGGAAAGAATTATGCACAGTTCCGGACATCCATTGCCATCCGTGAAAAGTTTCTTAATTTTGAGGAGTTGTTTGCTCTTCTAATTTCTGAAGAGCAGAGAAATGGTGGTGCATCTTCTTCAGGAGGAACTTCAAAAGAAACTATCTTCTACTCAAATGCTAGAAGAGGTAGAGGTAGAGGTAGAGCAGGCCGATCTGGAGGCTATGGTAGAAATCAGAATATGTAGCAAACTCAAGAAAACCAGTCCTATGGAGGAGGACGTGGTAACTCTAGAGGCAGGGGGAGCCAAAGAGGTCATGGTGGATGGCAGAGAGGCCAAAATGCAAACAGCAATGTTGAATGCTACTATTGTGGTAAAATGGGTCATATGGCTAAAGATTGCTACAAAAAGCAGAATGACATTATGAATGGAAAATTGCAGCAAGGCAATTATTGTTAAGAAACTGAATGAGACCGCCGCTAAGCCTAGGGCTACATGAGATTAGTGTAACAATCATGGAGGATTGAACCATACAAGAAAATCCATAATGGAGAAACAACAACGTAGGCAACACTCAACAATGTATTCCAATGCTTGATAAACAATACAATGATAGACCTCTTATATAGAGAGTCTCAAGGCATAAGCCTACTGTGTGGCATCCTCTGATCCACATCCAACTTGTGGTGACCAATGTCCCACATCCATTCATGTAGTCCACATCCTCTTGTGTGGCTACCACAATTCCCACAAACATACCCCTCTAGGGTACCAACACAATATCCCAACAATTGGACATTGCACATTTCAACACCCTTCCTCAATGTACAATCATATGTAACCATCTCACCTCTCACCCCCAATGATTTGGCATTTCCAAACTCACTTTCTCAACACTCCCCCTCAATGACAAATTTGGAGTGTACAACCAAGTACGTGTGCATGTGTCTACCAATCTAGACACCTAACATCCACTTTACACACCATGCTGTGTGGGTGGGACACCCAAGTGCTTTTTAGACACCCCATGTGTCAGGGAGAAGGAACCAACCCAAGTAGTGCATCATCAATGTACAATCATCAATGTACACTACTCCTGCACACCACAATCAAATATCTTTTTGAGCACCCGTGGGCTCGGGTAGAGGACCCTCATAAACATGGGTGAGAGAAAATTACATCCATTTTATGCCAATGCAAGGGCAGGGCACCCACAGTAATCTCAGTCATAGTACAACATATCCATGATTTGCCATACACGCTGATGCTGTGCCAATTTTTCAAGGCGTAAGAAAAAATTTCTTGTACAAAAGGGGTTTTTAAGGTGCATAAAATAAGGATAATGTGCATGTGGCTAAAATAGATAGGGTTCCAACCCTAAGGACTTTGGCTCCATGTTTGTAATCGTCTACCATCAAACTTTTTCCTGCTGCAGCTACTGTCGTGCCGTCATGTCGAGTTCTCCTTCAATCTGCGGTTATGCTCTTCTTCAGCGAGCCTTCTTCAGTGCCTTTCTCATAGCTTACACTTCTCTTTACTTCTTTCTTGCAAGATCTGCGCGAAGAGCTCCCTCCTGTAATGTAGAAGGGCGCCTGCATTTCCCCATCCATGGCTCCTCGATAGTGGCTGGTGGGATACTATCAACAACTCTACCTCCCTGCAAGATGGTGTCTATTTTGCTCTTTGCTCGGCTTACGCTTTGGTCGGCACTGCTGCCTTCGTTCCTCTTTTCTACAGATCGTCACTTGTTCTTGTGATGTTGAATGTCATTCAGCTGCTCTCCCTGGGCTTCTATGGCATTGAATTCTTCAAATCGTTAAAACGATTCCCATGTTCAGAAAACAAATCAGCTCTCCATTGGCTATTTGTTTCCTTTGTCTATTGCATACATCAGACGTCTACTCTAGGTAGCAACTTGGTTGATTGACTTCAACAATACATCCGAATCAATGTCACGCTATTTCTCTTTCTTCTTTTGCTATTGTTGCAAGTCTTCTTTCACACTTCCAAGACATCGATTTGTACTGAAGGTGCTCTTCTCTTGCACAAGTGGCCCTTCACTGGCTCCTGTTGGGTCCGGTTGATTGCTCCTATCTCTCAACCAATTCATTGATTCGTTCTTTGCCTGCGGAGCATCCCATGATGCCGTCATTGCTGCTTGACATTTCTTCTTGAATTTGCAAGCTGGTGCAACCTCTAAGCTTTTCTTCTTGCTGCACCATTATCTTCTTTAACAACATCTGCCCTGTTCTCTATCAATCATTTCAGTCTAGAAATAGTTTTCAGGCATGCTCGTTGCTTTGTGGCTACACCAGTCATATCCTTCTTATTGAGGCACTAATTTTTATGAGCACACAAAGCTCATAAGGCCAATGTGTCCTTCAGTGATCTGTCTATTGTCTTGAGTTTGCTGTCAAAGCTTCCAAACATACACCCATATGCGCACCTAAACTGTGCCTTTTAACACTACTCGCTCAACTTTCTTGAGCACAAACTAACATCTGTGTGCTTCGGATCTTAACCAACAGCAAATTGCAGTAGCATGTGATTCGAATCTTAACCAACAGCAAAATTGCAGTAGCACTCTCTAGTATTTTTTACACCAGCATCAGTAGGAGCAACGGCGTTCAACAATCTTCATCGTCCCAGCAAATAGTGTTCTTTTCTTTGTAGCAGCAATATCTCCTCACAGCAATAGTTCCTTCTTTGCAGCAGCGGTATGTCTTCCACAACATCTTCTTCTCTTCGGCAGCATCTTCCATAGCAATAGCTTGCTTCTTTTCTGCAGCAACAAGTCTTTGGCTTTCTTGAGAAGTAACTGAGCAGCCACAACATCACAACAACCATCCTCTTGAGCAGCAACTTGAACTCTTTCTCGGGCAGTAGCTTGATTCTCTATTCTTGCACAAGGTCTCACATAATCTCTCCGAAATCAAATGATAAAGAGTGTTGCCATATTTTTATCTATACAAAAGACATGAAAGAAAACACACTAATCTACCTAAGCTTGTGGACTACCAGCTCTGATACCATGTTAAGAAACTAAATGAGACCGCCACTAAGCCTAGGGCTACATGAGATTAGTGTAACAATCATGTAGGATTGAACCATACAAGAAAATCCATAATGGAGAAACAACAACGTAGGCAACACTCAAATTCCAATGCTTGATAAACAATACAATGATAGACCTCTTATATAGAGAGTCTCAAGGCATAAGCCTCCTGTGTGGCATCCTCTGATCCACATCCAACTTGTGGTGACCAATGTCCCACATCCATTCATGTAGTCCACATCCTCTTGTGTGGCTACCACAATTCCCACAAACATACCCCTCTAGGGTACCAACACAATATCCCAACAATTGGACATTGCACATTTCAACAATTATGCATCCTCTAGTAGACAGGGTGATGATAGAAATGAGCATTTATTTATGGTGCAGCACATGACCAATTCTGTGACAAGTGCAGAAGAAAGCAATGATGTGTGGTATGTTGACTCAGGTGCATCAAACCACATGACAGGTCATGCAAAATGGATGCAGGATGCAAGGAAAATGGAAAAACCAGGATTTGTGGAGACTGGTGATGATATTGCACATCCTATTGTGTAGATTGGTAAAATTCCTTTGTCTATGCAGGATGGGAAAAAGAAATACCCGTCTGATGTATTTCATGTCCCGAATATCACCAAGAACCTAGTTTCTGTTGGTCAAATGGTTGAGCAGGGCTTGCAGGTCAGATTTAATCCTCATGGATGCTTTGTTGAGGATATGAAAAATAATGGTCACTTGATAGCAAAAGGAAAGAAGAAGGGCAGGATGTTTACGTTGGATGCGGACATGCCTGAATTGAGTGCAGCAATGTTTGCACATGGGACCGGTGTAGTTGCAGATATTGATATCTAGCATAAATGCATTGGTCATGTTAATGTACAACGACTTAAATCAATGCAGGTCCAAAATATTGTTGCAAGATTGCCTAAATTCAAGGTTGCAGAAATGCATAAGGTATGTGAAGCCTATCAATATTGTTGCAAGATTGCCTAAATTCAAGGTTGCATAAATGCATAAGGTATGTGAAGCCTGTCAATTTGGAAAACAGGCAAGGAAACCATTTCCTAGACATGTTCAAGAGAGTAAGAAGCCATTGGAATTAATCCACTCTGATGTGTGGACTACTAAAGCTGCATCTATTGGAGGCTATCATTATTTTGTCACTTTTATTGATAACTACAGTAGAAAAGTTTGGGTGTATTTTATGAAAAAGAAAAGTGAAGTGTTTGGGCATTTCAAAGCTTTTAAAGCTATGGTTGAAAAAGAAACAGGCCTGCAAATAAAATGCCTAAGGTCAGATGGAGGGGGAGAGTACCTCTCAAATGAGTTTGCAAGGTTCCTGCAGGAGCATGGCATAAAACAGCAATATTCATGCAATCATACCCCACAACAAAAGTGGACTTGCAGAAAGGAAAAACAGGCATATTGGAGAGGTATCTCAGGCCATGCTAAATGAAAAAGGTCTACCAGATTATTATTGGGCTGAAGCAGTTGCTACAACAGTTTACATAATGAACAGGACTCCCACTGCAACAATACATGGCATAAAAGAAATCAAAGTAGTATGTGCGTATGTGAGCATGTGACTATGTGGTGGAAGCATGTACAATGAGTACAACTTATGAGATTCTATACATAACGTGGATTTCCCTCTTAAGTTGTGGGTCATCCTTTGCCTTTGGGAATAAAACCCAGAAGATAGGCCGAAGGGAAGAGGAAAGAAATATGCACTAGAGAAGTCAAGAATCTTGAAATCTCAATCAAACCCTACAAGGATACATGAGACTTTCTAGTGGCACCCCTACAGGGAGTGGACATCATCTTAGGAATGCCATGGAGGCATCAATATAATCCTAAGATAGATTACGATTTGTTGGGGTAAAGGCCAATGGCCTAGTATATACCCCTTTGTACCATACATACATAATAAGAGCTTACCTTGATCTGGGTGAGTTAGCACCCACAATTTCCGTGTTCTCCCTTTCTTTGTTGCTCTCCGATAAGACCTCCTCTCAACAAAGAGAGCTTGGTTGAGCGAAGCCAACAAGGAGACTATAGCATTGTGGTGTTGCTGTGCCAAGAGCCCGAACTTGTTGTGTGGAGTCTCCTACTGCCCATGGGCTACCCCTGGGAGCTGTATTTTGACATATACTAGCTGTTTTTACTATTTCAGCCATATATATCAGGTTGCATCGACTGTTCCAGCAATCTATTGCCTTGTTTGAGCGGGGGAGAAGGAATATTATCCATCTACGATAAAAAGCGACCTGCTGCTTTGCAATTCTTGCCACTGGAAGTTGCTTTTTTGGGGCCCGAAAGCAAAAAACGTCTTTTGCTTGTGGCGGACTCCAGTTGATCAAAGGCGGCTGGTACATTCAGATTTTAATTGGGTTTATGCCTTCAAGTTGATGCATATCAAGCCACAGGTTGGCTGAAAGTGATTGCTTACAATTGATGCATTTTGAGCCTTTGTTTAGCTGAGAAAGTGAGCATAAGTGAGCAGTGTTTTTCTAAAGCTGTCTTTTCAGATTTTAGCATGTGTGAGCATTGCATGTATGGGAAGCAAACACGGTCTTCACATAAAAAATCTTTGGGCAAGAAGAGGCTTGAACCATTGGAGTTGGTTCACAGTGATGTGTGTGGACCTATGCCTACTATCTCATCAGGTGGTGCCTCTTACTTTACTACTTTCATTGATGATGCTACAAGGAAAGTGTGGGTCTATCCTCTCTAGAAGAAGAGTGATGTCTTTGATGCATTTCAAAAGTTCTTAGCATTTGTTGAAAATCAGTCAGGCAAGAAGCTCAAATGCTTGCGCACTGATAATGGAGGAGAGTACACCTCTCATGCATTTAAGAATTTTTGTGAGCTACGTGGCATCAAGCAGGAGTTGACTACTCCTAAGAATCCTTCTCAAAATGGGGTTGTTGAGAAGATGAATAGAACTATTCAAAAAAGGAATATAAGCATGCTTTCTAATGCCAGTCTACCTCATGGCTTTTGGCCGAAGTCTATCAAGACAGCACTACATCTTATCAATAGATCGCCTAGCAAGGCACTAGATGGGAAAGTGCCAGAAGAGGTTTGGTCAAGCACGCCACCATCTTATGGGCATCTTCGTGTATTTGGCTGTGAAGCTTATGTTCATATTCCTAAAGAAAAATGCAGCAAGCTTGATCCAAAGTCAAGGAAGTGCATTTTTCTTGGATATGGTGATTCAGGTGAGATGGGATACCGATTGTGGGATCCAGAGGCCAGGAATATAGTACATAGCCATGATATTATCTTTAATGAGGACAAGATGCACAAGAAGCCAGAAAAGACTATTAAGATACGCAGAGTGGTGTTTTAAGAGGATGGACAACCACCATATGAGAGGCATGCACAACCTGTTCCACATGATGTAGGGCATGGACAGTCCATAGATCATGAGGTGGGAGAGCCACATCTAGGTGGACAACCTCAGGTTATGTAGGAAAATCAGTTGGGACTACAAGATGCTCATGGTGAGCAAGTGTTAAGACGTTCCACTAGAGTCTCATGACCTCCACAGAGATATGATCCATCTCTAGATTATGTTATGTTGACAGATTGTGGTGAGCCTTCATGCTTTGAGGATGCTATGTCTAGGAATGACAAGCATAAGTGGGAGAAGGCTATGCAGTCAGAGATGGATTCTTTGATGAAGAATGCTACTTGGCATCTATATGCAGTAGCCAGAGGGTTTTGTTGTGTAGGGCAAAGAACGGATGGTATGCAAGCTTCAGAAAAGTCTTTATGGGCTGAAGCAGGATCCTAGGGAGTGGTACCATAAGTTTGATGCATTTATGCGATCCCAAGGGTACACACAGAGTGAGACAGATCATTGCCTCTACACAAAGAAGGAATCAGATGGCAACCTTCTTATTTTGATTTTATATGTTATCAAGCATTTGTTGATTAACCACTAATATCCGATAGGCATATCAAATGGGCATCATTTATATAGAGTTTTCAGCCCATGATTCAGTATCAACCTGGAAAAGAAAATGTAGTTGCTGATGCTCTTAGCAGAAAGCCAAGCATTAATCACATCACTGTTGTAGAGACCCAACCTTTCGAAGGTATGAAGAATTCTGATTAAGGGGATCCAGACTTTTCCGTTATATGGAACAAATTAGAGAATAATAATTGGAATCCTATGTTGGACTATTCATGCAATAATGGATACCTCTTTTATCAAAAGAAATTATGCATCACTCGACCCTTTAGACAAATTGCAATGGAGGAAATTCACTGATCACCATATATGGGACATAGGGGGGTGACTGCCACTTTACAAGTGATAGTAAGAGAATTTCATTGGCCTACTATAAGAAAAGATGTGGCTAAGTTTGTAGCCGAATGCATCACTTGCCAGAAGATCAAGAGTTACAAAGGAAAGACCCTAGGATTGCTAATGCCTTTGCCTTCATAACAGGTTTTCCTACTACAGCGAATAAAAATGATATGATTTGGACGATAGTAGATCGCTTTAGTAAGCAAGCTTATTTTGTCCCATGCAAGAAGACTTTAATAGCTCAGCAAGCTGCACATTTATTCACCAAGCATATCTTTGTTCATCATGGCTTGCCAAAGATTATAGTGTCTGCTCAAGATTCAAGATTCGAAGTTTTGTAATAATTTTTGGACTGCATTATTTCATAATCTAGGCACTAAGTTAGATTTCTCATGAGCTTTTCATCCAAAATCGAATGGAAAAACTGAAGTTACAGACAGTACTATTCTGGATATGATAAGAGCTTATGTAGGAAGTCAACCAAAGACTTGGGACAAATACATTCATCTCTTACAGTTTGCTTATAATAATACTCCTCATTCTGCAACTGGGAGAGCCCCCTTTGAGATTATCTATGGGAAGGTTTTACCTATTCCTATCACACGATTGACCCAGAGAGTGGAGATAGCAGATGCATTTACGCATGACTATTAAAATATTCTCAAAGAGGTTCGAGAAGCCATTGCAATCGTTCAAGAGAAGTACACAAAACAAGCTAATAAGAAACGGAAACACATGCTTTTTAAAGAAGGTGATTATGTACCTCTTCGGATTGAGAAAAGAAGATTCAAGAGTGTTGAGAAATGGCTAGTAATCAAGATGTCCTCGCGTTTTTATGGACCATTCAAGGTGATTCAAAAAATCAATGATTTAGCTTATAGGCTTGAATTACCTGATTATTGGAAAATACATAATGCTTTCCATATCAGCCTCTTAAAGCCTTTCAAAGGACCTTTACCTATTCATCCTATCTATGAAAGGCTCCATTGATTGTTGATGAAGAAGAAATTCTAGAACCCGAATGCATTATTGATCATCAACAGACCTCAACCTGAAAAAGAAATGTCTATATTAAATACTTGCTCAAATTTAAGAATCATCCGAGAGATGATGCTCAGTGGATGCCTGAGCGGTTCTTTTGAACTTTTCCAGACCTCATTAGTTCCTATAATCAAACACACAGCTCAGGTTAGTTAGCAATCCAAGCAAGAGGGATGTTACGAAAATTATATTTCTGATATATCTTGCTTCGAGCATTATTATTTTAGTCAAGCGTGACTATGGCAAAGTACTCCTTAGGAGTGCACCAAATGCGACGGGGGTCCTAGTGGATACTTTGTGTGGTTAGTCAGGGATGCCTGACTAGCTTGTGTTTTTCCATGCTAGATGGTCGCTCAATATTGTGGGTGATCCCATGTTAATACTGATGTCGCTAGTGTTATTGGTGTTGTGCTTGATTATTATGCTTTGAGCACAGCTTGTGAAACATCCATGATTCTCCCCTTCCAAATGTTTGGAAAAGTCCCCTGCATCCTTTTGTTTAACTTTACAATAGCCTTAAGTTTACATCCATGATTCTCCCCTTCCAAATGTTTGGAAAAGTCCCTTGCATCCTTTTGTTTAACTAGTTTGTTGCATTGTAATCTGACAATATTTCCTATAAAGTTGGGGGATCCATTTTCGATGCTCATTGTTGATGTTCTTCAATAGAACATATTGTAAGCTACCTTAATAATAGTACCTATTCCAACACCATATGATGAACAAAATCTCTCTCTCTCTCTCTTCTAGCTCCCTTCCCCCATCCTAACCTCTACCCATGCCACTTGCACCAACCACAAAAAGCCCAAGCGAGATGCTCTAGGGATGTTCTATCATTTCCAACCTAACATCACTCACGAGACGTTTGTATCCCCCCATGCTTGTCATCACAGGACCTACAGAGGGTGCTCCATGGCTGCTCCAACCATTCTTTCCCATCATGGGACCTTTGAAGGCTACTCTAAGCCCCAATGCTTGGCACACGATCTTGCTCCACAACACTAACGCTATGCTCCATAGTCCATTGTGGAACTATTTCAAGATAGCAAATCTATCTATAGACAACCTAGATGCCCATAACCTACTCGAGGACCTATGCATTCGAAATTTCCTCTAAGAATTTATTGTAATTCTATGCCGCCCCCCCCCCGGACCTCTGCCCACTAACCTTGGTACCCAAGGGACCAACAAAGAACCTATAGAAGCTTGTTTTCTTGGCTATTTCCACCACAAGAATAGCACCAAAAAACATCTCAGAGCTAAGCACACAGAAACAAATAAATCTACCTTTTTAGTTTCCAAATAGATTTGTTTTGGGGAATGCAACACATAAAAGATGGAAACACACTAAGATATTCTAATACTCTATTATGCACTCTGATATGGTAGAGATTTGTTACATTAATAAGTAAAAAAGTGCACAACTATGAGTCCAATTCACCAGACCAAATGGCTGGTGGGGAGAAAGAGAGAAAGTATAGTTGGACGAACACATATTAGAAAATAAATGATGCCCTCACCAAGACATGCTTGTCCACAATGGAGGTTTGCAAAATGCAAGACACATAGATTGAACAATTGCAAAAGTAACTAGGAGAGAATAAAGATGATAAGCTCATGTGCAAGCTATGTGTTCACATGTAAGAGGAAATGGACAAGTGGAAGATAGAAATGCAAGAAAAATTGGGGAGCTAGTTAAGCAAAATGCAAGAGGACCTGCACATTAGTTGAAAAATGAGCTACCATGAATCTGGATCTAAGAGTTAGAGCCTCAAATTTCCACTCTCAAAGCAGAGGATGAGACCTTGAGGACATGCACACAATGCAAGGAGGGGGAGTTTTAGCCACCCCTCAATGATGAGATGAACACAATCAAAAGCAGGTGAAGACCCTCTAGGCACAAGTCAAGAGGAAGGCAAGAAAATTGTTGGAAGAGTTCAAGTCAGCAAATGAGAAGCTTAGGAAAGAGATGGCTACAATGTAGGCCACTATGCAAGGGAAGCACAAGTGCCAAAGAATTTACCTAGCAATGAACTAAAGGGAAGGCAAATATGTTTGAGTGGAAAGAGTTGTTCAATAAGGGCACTTCAGCCCCAAGAAAGAATTTATTTTTGATACCCTAGATGAGGACCACTACAATCCCAAAGAACAAGTTTATGTTGATGCCCTAGAGGAGGAGGAGAGATATAGTAGCAAAGCTCTAAATGTTCTTGATAGAGGCCTAGCAATGGGTGATACCTTGATGGAAGATACAAAGCCTTGATCATCAGGATGGATGTCAATCTTGCCTTTCAGGCAACTTAGAGAGTGGGCAAGGACAATGCACCTACAAGACTAATGGTGGTGAAATTCTAGGTAGTGGCTAGACAAATCTACCTTCATGGTTATGTGGGCTACACTTAAAGGGACCTAGACATACTTGGACTATGACCTTATTCTCCTACAACATGAACATTAGAGTGAGGGGATGGTTTGAGTGATGGTAGCTAGATAGGAGGGAAAGTAGGCTACATATAGAAAGGAGAGGGAGGAAGATAGCGCATGAGGTACCATGGGATAGCGCATAGAGGGAGGAAGATAGCGCATGAGGTGTCAGGACCAGGGGATGGGTACAACACATAGTGAGTATGGATATATGTAATTGCAATGGTGCTCTTTGGTATGACAAAGGGGGTTTCTTAGAAACCTGCATTGATAGAAGTATCATGTTCTACATTGAGATACTTGAGAGCCTAGAGAGAGGATTGCCCACAGTGAAAGGATATACCTAGGAGTCAGCTCATAGGAAGGAGATAAGGAGAGATAGCGGTATATGAGTCTTCAAGGGCATAGCTATTCTTTCTAGATCATACTTGATACTGCTCATATCTTTGTGATGCAAAAGGAGGAGCATGTGCAACATGTGTATACAAGTTCAAACATTGGATGCATGACCAATTTTTGTTGCTATGTCTATGTGTGAGGTCACCAAAGAGGTTCACAACCCATATGAGATTATACATGATGATATCAGAGAGTTTTCAATATAGGTAGAGATTCTCCTTCATATGGGGAATAGATAAGTGGGCCTAGTTGACTTTGGAGCAGGACCCCTTAGAGTACCAGAGATAGACCTAGCAAAGCTTGGGATAGTGAGACATTCTAAGGATGCACCACATGTGAAATGGTATGGGTGACAATTATTGGAGATGGGTGCAGTACATGACTTGATCATAGGGTCTCTAGAGATAGTCGTTATTTGGAGGGTCCTCTTGCTTCCTATATGGAGGGGGGACTAGCATAATATACTACTTGTTGATGGTCTCCCTCATCTTTGTGCCACAAGTATATGCCTTTATTATCCCTCCCCCTCCTACTCAACACTGGCCACTCTTATGTGGCATTCCTCATCTTGACCTCAAAATCAACCATAGGCCAAGACCCTACCACCCCTACCCATGTCCAGATACAATTTGAACATGCTCCTGATGCAATTTATATGAGCCACTCATATCATGAGATAGCAATTTTCCTTGGAGATGATACAGACCTTGTCCATGCCTTGGACATTATTGCCTTCCATTTTGTTCATTACACGTAATTTTTAGGCTGCATTGTATTTGCTCCACATTTAGAGAGACCAAGAACATTAGGAGCTATGGATTGAGCACTTTTAACATGGAAAGGAGATCTTGGCTGTGGAGGTTAAAGGTCACTGTGCCTTTACCCCGATTATGTACAATACTCAAACACATATATATATGAATGAAAAAGAAGATTAGGATGGTTCTACACCCACCAAAACTTGTGTGGATCTCTGTTTCTCTCTCTCCCTCTTCCGTTCTTGCTTCCATTGAGAGCACTCTCAACTGGTATCAGAGCCCGGGTGATCTAGCTGAGCGTGCGTGAATGCTTGAAGCTCAACAGCTCTGTGGGAGGAAGGAGAAGCTCTGTGGGAAGCTTTGTGGGTGACCTTACTTACATCCGAGTGTGTAGAGACCTTGGAGGAACCTTTGGAAAAGTCACTTTGGTTTTGCGAAGTGGTTTTGAGAGCCTGTTAAGTGTTTTCAAAGAAAAAGTCGTTTTTTGAGCTTTTCCCTATTCCGTTCGATGACAGAGACTCCGTATTGACTTGTAGAGGCAACCATTGCTTGCTTTTAGTATCCACTTCACTTCAGGAGCTTAGAAACACCTTCATTCTTGAATCTGGGATCATTTCATTGGATTTCTGACTCACTGTGTCAGTTTCTGCGTTTTTCTACCCGGGTGTTGGAACTCAAGTTTGGAGCAACCATTTGCAGATCTGTCAGTTCTGGTGGACTCAGGAGGTCCTAAAACTTCTATGTTGCTCATCATTCGCACTCCAGTGGAGTTTACAAACATCTCTATTTCCAAAAACGTTTTTCAGTTCGTGTGTTGGACCCAATGATTGAGACCACGGTTTCCAAAACCATCTGTCCCATTGCATTCCGGATGCCCAAAAACCCCTACCTGTTAATTCTTACGCGATTCGGTGGAGGATTTTCAGAGTTAAAGATCTCTGTGTATTCAATTTCGTCTCGCTGTTATGCATTTTTTCATTCTAAGGTTTTGAAACCTTAGATTTATGCCACATGGCAGTGGATAAGCGTTGACTCCCATTTCTCACTCATCGGTTGGGATTTTGGAGTTCCAGCAGAAGAGAGATATTTGCAGATTTTCTTGCTGAGTCCGATTATGCAATGGCGCCCATGTTTTGAGGCATCTCAAGTTCTATTTTTAGTAGCGGTCATTACCGTGGGACTATGATTTCTTGAGCATACCTTATACAGATCACTCTAGTTGTAGTTTGAGCAGTGTGTGCTCATTCGTGGTGTGCATTGGGTTGTAGTGGATGATTTATAGGCCATTTGGATGCATTGCGGTTCTTATTGGATGTGCTGATAGGCCCAAATTGCCTTGTGGGATACTATTTTTATGGACGCTTTGCACATGGATGCTATTTTATGCTGAGGGATAGCTTTGACACATTGGTGATGCACTGATAATGCTATGCTCTCTTGGATGAGATATTATTAATGCATATGCAAGTGGATGGTGTTTATGCTTGAGTCATTTGGCACTTATTGGCATTTTGGATTGCCATTGCAATTGGCATTTTCTTTTGGGCCAGATTTGCTCATATGGATGCATAGTATATGCACATGAGTCAGATGCTTTGAGACATGAGTTTTGGTGATATTTCACTCTATTGTGGCATACACATTTGGGTGCACCTAGTATTTGGTGTGATTCTCTCTTGTAGGCACTAGCATTTGGGATTTTTGCTTCATTTGCATCATGGCATCCTGTTCCATGTTTGAAAAGGAGTCTTTTAGCATTAAAAAGTTTTATGGGACAAACTTTTCTTTGTGGCAAGAACAAATAAGGGATGTGCTTATTCAAAAGAAGTAGATTAAACCCTTGGCAGGGATTGAAGCTAAGCCTGCAAATATGTCTGAGGATGATTGGAATGAGTTGGATGCATTAGCAAAATCTACTATTAGACTTCATCTTGCAGAGTCAGTTACTCCCCATAGGGAATGGTTCTCCACTTATGACAGTGGAAAGATAGGTTGTGTGCATCTTGGAAATGACTATGCATGTGACATAGTGGTAGTAGGTGACATAAAGTTTTCTTTTGCAAATGGGTCTGCATTTGTTTTGAAACATGTGAGACATGTGCCTAAGTTGACCAAGAGTCTTATTTCAGTGGGTCAGCTAGATGATGTTGGTTTTCACACCACTTTTGGCTTTCAGACGTGGAAAATTCAAAAGGGCTCTATGCTTTTGGCCAGGGGTGCCAAGTGTGGGACTTTGTATCCCTTACATGTATCAGGGGTATTTGATCATGTTGTTGCAATAACCGAGCAGCCAAGCACTTCTTTGTGGCATTGCAGGTTGGGGCACATGAGCCAGAATGGAATGAAACTATTATGCCATTTGGGTTATGTACCGCATTTGAGTTTCTCTGATTTTGAATTTTGTGAGCACTGTCTCTATGGGAAGCAGACTAAATCAGCCCATAAAAGAAGGAGAAAGAAAGAGTTTGAAAGCTTGATTTGGTGCATTCAGACGTATGTGGTCCCATGCCTACACGGTCATTAGGCGGGGCTGAATACTATGTGATATTCATTGATGATGCAACTAGGAAAGTGTGGGATTATGCTATAGCTCCGAAGAGTGATGTGTTCTAGGTATTTTAGAAATGGCTGGCCTTGGTTGAGAAGCAGTCAGGTAGAACGCTTAAATGCCTACGGACTGACAATGGTGGAGAGTATCTCTCTCATGACTTTCAACATTTCTGTGACACACGTGGGATTAAGAGGGAGCTCACATCCGCTTGTACTCCAGAGCAAAATCCAGTTGCAAAAAAGATGAATCGTACCATTCAAGAAAGGTTGCAATGCATGCTTTCCAATGCAAGCCTTTCTGGTGTTTTTTGGGCTGAGACAATGAAGACTGCAGTACATGTGATCAATAGATCACCTAGTAAGAGTTTGGATGGTGGTATTCTTGAAGAGGCATGGAGTGGCAAGAAGCCCTCTTACTCTCATTTGCGTATATTTGGGTGTGAGGCATATGCACATGTGCCAAAAGAGCTTCGAAAGAAGCTAGATCCTAAGTTTAGGAAATGTATCTTTCTGGGTTATGGTGAAAGTGGAGAGATGGGCTATCGTCTCTGGGATCCAGAAGCAAAGAAGATCATACGCAGCCATGATGTAGTCTTTAATGAGAAGAAGATGCATAAGGCACCCATGAGGGATGTGGAAATGAGGAGAATCACTTTCCAGGATGTGAATCCACCTGCATATGTTGATAGACAACAAGCTGTCCATGCACCAAATGTGCAAGAAATGGTACCACCAAGTACTCCCATAGGTATACAATCAAGGGTAGATGATGGATCATCTATCAGTGGAAATGATGAACCAAATGTGGCTGATATGCAGGTGGGACAACGAGCCAAAATGCCCTTGAGAAGATCATCTAGAGTGTCTAGACTGCCTGATAGGTTTGTTCCAGGGGTAGACTATGTGATGCTTACTGATTGCGGGGAGCCTTCTTACTACAGAGAGCCTATGATGTGCAAGGATCAATGCAAGTGGGAGTATTCTATGCAATCAGAGATGAGTTCACTTATGAAGAATAAGACTTGGGACTTGGTTTCTTTGCCACATGGAAAGAAAGCATTGCCATGTAAATGGGTCTACAAAATGAAGGTCACAGGTGATGATGTGCCTAGGTACAAGGCCCGTTTGGTCGCTAAAGGATTCAAGCAAGAGCAGGGTGTGGACTTTGATGAGATATTCTCTCCGGTTGTGAAGATGACCACACTTAGATGCATGCTTGGACTAGTGGCATCAGAGGATATGGAGCTTATGCAGATGGATGTCAAGACAGCTTTCTTGCATGGGGATTTGCATGAGGAAATTTACATGGTGCAGCCGGAAGGCTTTGAAGAAAAGGGCAAAGAGCATTTAGTTTGCAAGCTGAAGAAGAGTCTCTATGGTCTTAAGCAAGCACCTAGAGAATGGTATCAGAAGTTTGATGCTTTCATTCAGTCCCAAGGTTTTAGAAGGAGTGAAATTGATCACTGCCTCTACACTAAAAGGGCTAAGGATAATAGCCTGATAATCTTGGCATTATATGTGGATGATATGCTATTGGCTAGCAAGAATAATTATGAGCTAGATGCATTAAAGGCCAAGTTGCATGAGGCCTTTGATATGAAGGATTTGGGACTTGCAGGTCATATTCTTGGTATGCGCATCACGCATGATCAGAGTAGGAAACTCCTTTGGCTTTCACAAAAAGAGTATGTTACAAAAGTATTGTAGCATTTCAATATGGAGGGGGGGAAGGCAGTGAGTACTCCATTGCCTCCATATGTGAAACTGAGTCATATAGATAGTCCCAAATCAGATGAGGAAAGGGCCATGATGGTCAAGGTTCCTTATGCATCAGCAGTTGGGAGTCTTATGTATGCTATGATAGCTACTAGACTAGACATTGCATTTGCAGTGGGAGTTGTTAGTTGGTATATGGCTAATCCAGGAAAGAGGCATTAGGAGTCACTTAAGTGCATCATGAGGTACATGAAGGGTACCAAGGAGATGTGCATCTGCTTTGGTAGAGGAGACATGCATGTACTTGGGTATACAGATTCAGACTATGCAGAGGGCATGTGGATAGTAGGAGATCCACTTCTGGTTATGTGTCCACCTTTGCAAGTGGTGCAGTGTCGTGGATGTCTCACGCACAGAAGTGCGTTGCTTTGTCTACGACAGAGGCTGAGTATGTTGCAACCACAGAGGGTTGCAAGGAGGCTATATGGCTTGATCGGCTAGTGGGAGATTTGGGGATTCATACAGGTGTACCGACATTGCATAGTGATTCCATGAGTGCTATTCAGCTAGCACGAAATCCGGTCTTTCATGCAAAGACCAAACACATTGAGGTCAAGTACCATTTCATCAGGGAGGTACTTGAGGACAAGCACATAGAGCTTGTCAAGGCTCATATCGATGATAACCCTGCAGATATGCTAACGAAGAGTCTACCTAGTCAACGGTTTGAGTATTGTCATGTATTGATGGGCATTGGATAGAATGCTCACTGGTTGTTCTCCCTTAAAGGCACATTGTCCTTGAAGTGGGAGGTTGTGGGGGTTAAAAGTCACTGTGACTTTACCCCGGTTATGTACAATACTCAAACACATATATAAATGAATGAAAAAGAAGGAGACAGAGAAGAGATAAACTCAAGTACAAAGAGGGATGGAGGGAAAAGTATTGTTCTTTTTTTTTCCTTGCTTCTTCATAACAATACAAAAGTAGATAACAAATGTCAAATACGATATAAAGGTAGACTATTCTAACTCTAAGTCTAAGTGTGAATATATATGAAACCCCATACATTGGCACTATAAGAATTCCAGATATATAGTAGTTGTATAACTAATTACTAGTAGCCATAATGGAGAATCATTGGCACAGAATATAGAGTACTCACTTCAGATGCATGTGAGGCTATATGGCTCAGAAGACTATTGTCAGAAACAGATTACTTTGATGAGTCAAAGCCAACCACAATATACTGTGATAATCAGTCGGCTCAAGCATTGGCCAAGAATCGAGTATATCACTCCAGGACAAAGCACATTGATGTCAGAGAACACTTCATCAGAGAAAGAGTGTTACTTGGTGACATCACATTGCAATGTTGTGATAGTAAAGAGAATGTTGCAGACATCTTTACCAAACCACTCAGTAAAGAGCTATTCGAGAAACACCGACTAGCTCTTGGTTTGACGCAGAGGAAGGACATTCCCATTAAAGGGGTGTGATGGAATGTAATGCTTAGTCCTTCTTTGATTCCCCAGAATCATCATCTTGAGGGAAGGCCTACTTCATGATGTTGATCTTGAGGGAAGGTGTTGAGAGTTCATGCTCAACATCACATGATCATGTGTGCATAGCACCATCACATGATCATATGTGCATAGCACTAAACCCTAACCCTAAAAGGGTTTGTACATATTCTATTTTTTCAACTAAATCTAGTGTACAGTTAGTTATTTGTGGTGTGCTCTCTAGTTGTGCCCTCTCTCCTCATCTCCACACCATTGATACTGTGGGTCTGGGCATAACCCCATACATCTGTATGTATCAAATCAAGAATACCTCGTGCACGAGAGGTACTTCTGACAAAGTTGGTTCGCTTTTGTTTGCCGAAGCAGCATGCTTCACAAACTTTTCCAAGAAAATGTAGCTTCGGAATCCCAATTGCCATATTTTGATTCTTGAGATCTAACAAGTACTTGAAGTTAACATGACCATATCTCTTGTGCCATTTTGCAGATAGTGGCATTTGTTGCAATTGAGCTGACATGGCATGCTTATCTGGTACTGTAGCTAGCATTCTGTATAAGCGTCCTTTCTTGACACCTTTTGCTACTAGCTGACATCTTTTGGATTTGTCTCTGATAGTGCATTCATCACTGTCGAAGATGACTTTGTAGTTGTGTTCCATCATTTCACCTACTGACAAGAGGTTCTTGCTGAGCTTCGGAACATAGAGCACATCTTTCACTAATCCTTTTGTACCAGTGAAATTGTTCATAGGGATTACACCTGTCCCTTGAACTGGATTCAATGTATTGTCTATTGTGTAGATGACATTTTTCTGACCTTCTAATGGCTTCATTTCTGTGAACCATTTCTGATGATTTGTCATGTGAGATGATGCACTGCTGTCTATGTACCAAGGATCCTATTCCACTTGGTCGACTTGATAGCTGTAATTTTCTTTGGGATTGAAATTAGTGTCTAGGCACATTGTATCAGTCTAATGCAATCCCTCGCTTGCAAGAAACATATTTCCATGTTCATTTGCGAAATGACTGTGACTAGAATATCCACCATGATGATTTCCTCTACCTCAGAAATTCCCTCGATTGCTACTGGATTGACCGCCTTGGTCGTACTGCTTCTTGCGGCAATCTCTTTCATAGTGTCCAAACTTGTGACAGTAGTTGCAATGAATGTTTGACACATTGGTGGATGCATTCCCTCGTCCTTGGAATCTTCCTCGATTGGAATGATTTCCTCTTTGCTGATTTTGATATTGCTGAGGATGATGCTCAGGCTGATGTTGACGCTGACTTTGATTTTGTTGCTGATGATGATGACCACTTTTTTGGTATGATCTACCTCTACCTTTACCTCTGCCTCTGCTTCTGTCTGAAGCTGTGAATGCCTGATCATTAGAATGACTTTACGTGCTTGAATGGCCTGATGAGTCCTGAGTTCTTCACTAAGTAGGACTGACTGAAGTTCTTCCAGTGTCGAAATTTGCCGTTGGATGGCAATACTCTGGACTAGATTCTTGTATCCCTCTCCTAGTCCATTCAGGATTACTTGAACCATTTCTGCGGGGTTCATAGTCTATCCTGCTGCTGCAAGTTGATTGTTGTAGTCTTTTATGCGGAGTACATAAGCATGATCGGTTTCACTACTATTGCGGAAACTCTAGTTGATTTGGTTTCTCAGTGTGAGAATCTTGGATGTGTTCTTGGACTCTAGAGAGCTGCGAACATATCCCATGCTTCTTTTGATGTCTTGACGATGTTGATCTATCCTAGCATGACATCTTGCACATTCTACTTGATCAGGTGATAGGCATACTTGTCTTTCTTATCCCATTTTGCTTGAGCTTGCGCAATGGTAGGATCTGCTACTGGTGCGAAAACTGTTTGTGTAGATGTAGATCCTATTGTTGGTGCTGTGACAACAGATGGAGTAGAGCTACTTGTGGCTGGATCATCTAATGGTCTAGGTGTAGAGCCATCAACATACTCCCATTTGTCCTGAAGCACAAGAATGGTCTCCATTCCGTATTTCCATGTACTGTAATTGGAGTTGTCTAACTTAGCAGATGCCTCTAGATTGAGGTTGCTAGTCGACATGGTGCAAGAAATGTACTCAAAAGTGTCATGAACATCTTTGTATGAATCAACTTCAAATACACTGTCTATGCCAAGTGAAATCTCTGAATCGTCGGTGAAGATAGAACTGCAATATATAAAATCTGATATGTATTACAAGGCTTGTGGCAATGATGCTGGGAATAGCCAAGAGACTTTACAAGGCTGAAATGATGTGCACAATGCTGTAAGATAGCTGAATAGGCTTTACAATGGTGGCATGTGTGTGAAATCAAATGCTATCTGCCCACTGAAACAATCTGCAATGCTCTATACTCTGAAATTTGCTCATTGAACTGAAGAACGTAAGGTTTTAGGTAATGTAATGATGTGAAACCATATGTGAGCGTATGGACTGACTCCGAGTAGGTATTAGTCGGGAATTTTGGGCATGGCTTAGATTGGCAACTTGGGGAAATTCAAAGCGTCCCCTCTATGGCGATCTAGTCTACTCTGATCTAGATCTAAACCAACCATCGATCGATGAAAGAATAGCAAATAATTCCTTTTCTTTTGTTCTTTTTAAGTGCTGGGTCAGACGCGTTGATGTAGAGGCAAATGTGCGTGAAGGAAGTGGTTTTGTCGACGAGGCTCAAATATGAGTGTAACTTGTACCAAAATGTGTGCATGATGTGATGAGCGCGTAGAGCACGAAAAAACAAGCGACTTTACTTTTTGGAGCATCCTCAAATTCTTCTTGGATCAAGAGATACGACTTGATCTATGTGGAGGGGCAAAAGGAGTGCAAATGTGCTCAATGATGATGTGTCACTGTGAGTCACATGTAGTGATGATGTGGCACTGTGCCTAGCAAGAGGTGTGCCAGTGAAGCCCTGTGCTGAGATGGAGTGGTCACATGAAGTGACTGTGAAGCACTGTGTGTGCCTGCAGAGGTCAATGCTGACTGGATAGCTGAGGTGGCACTGCTAAGGTGGCACAGATGATGATGTTAGTAGATGACATGGCAATGCTGACGTGGTTGTGATGACATGGTAGGATGATGTGTCTTGATGGCATGGTAGTGGTGATGTGTCCTGATGATGTGGGCCTGATGATGTGGCACAGGTGACATGGACTGCTGATGTGGCAGTGGGGAGAAGATGATGATGTGGCACACGGGCCACTTGTCACTTGGCTGACCACACCTCAATGTGTGGTGAGGTTGAGGATAAGGGATATCCTCCCTCTCTGCCACGTGGTGCTAGGAGGGAGACCGAAATCTTTTGAGATTCTAATAGAATCTTTATAGATTCCATCCTCGTTTCTGTCGAGGCCGCGCAGGAGTTGAGCTACAGTCTGTGAAGCCTTAGTCTTGAGAGCTTAGCCACGAGTGCTGGCTATCATAGGAGCTCACTTGTGGTTTGTGGAGGAAGTTGTGTTGCATGTGATGCTTCATTGGAGGTAGTCGTTGAAGGTGTCGTTCATTGGAGCATTGGTGATGGACGACGGAGAGGCAACCCCGCTACAAAAGAGACCAAGGCGGAGGGCTCACCTCTGTCTCCGTGTGTTGAGTGGCCATGTTGGAGCATCGTTTATGGAGCCGCGTTGTACGTAGGTCCTTGCTCGCTGTCGTCCATTGGAATCGTGGTGGCTGCTTAGAGAGGTGGCTTGCATGGGCAGTGTCAAGGATGGCCTGTGAGCCCATGATGAGCCCATAGCTATTGTTGTTTGGCCAAAGTTATAGAGCTAGTGTGCTGTCACGCGGCTGAAAGGAAAAGGCCCGTGAGGTGATCCTTGACTGCTCGTTGGAGGCTGCCTTGCAGGAGAAGCAGTACGTGGTCATTGCAAGAAAGTTGGCATTGGCACAGCTGCTCGTGTGCTTGCAACGAGAGGCACACTGTGGATCGATTGGCAAGGTTGTTGTTGATGTAGAGATTTTGACACTGAGGCATGCTGTAGGTCCGACGTTGAGGCTTGTCGTAGATGGCATCGTTTAGCATTTGGAGCCGGCTGAGATATGACTGAGATGATGGAGTTTGCTCATAGGGAGCCATGTCTCAGCCCCTTAGCTTTGTAAAGCCCTTTAGTCATTGAGCTAAAGCCGTTGATGGAGTCGGCTGGCTAAGTTGCAGTTTGGTTGAAGACTTTGAAGCTTGTTGGCTTCCTTGCATGAGACCTTTCTAAGAAGTGTCTCCCAATGAAGACTATGAGATCTTTTCTCTTTCAAAGCGAAGTTCCTCTCAGAGAATCGAAGAAGCACATCCTAAGAAAACTTGTTCAAACTCTCATGAACAAGAGGTTACTTAGACTCTGTTCTCCCTATCTTTTTCTCTCTCTCTCCCTCACAAGAAACTATCATATTGCACTCAAGAAATGAACGGAAATGGACGGAAATTCTCTCAACAGAAGTGAAGGGAAGGATCTCACAATCACTCAAGAGAACTCTCAATCTCACAATCTCTCTCGCACTCTTAGGAATCACAATGCCTCAGCGGAAGGCAAGGGAGCTCTGATACCATGACAAAATATGAAGAGGGGAGAGGAGAAGAGTGGAGATGAGGAGAGAGGGCACAGCTAGAGAGCACACCACAAATGACTAACTGTACACTAGATTTAGTTGAAAAAATAGAATATATACAAACCCTTTTAGGGTTAGGGTTAGGGGATCTAACCCTTTCCTTTATAGCACTCTATAAGGTTAGTGCTATGCACATATGATCACGTGATGGTGCTATGCACACATGATCACATGATGTTGAGCGTGAACTCTCAACAGCACAAGCTCACGTACCAATGCATGGGTCCCTACCGTGTGGTAGAAGTCACTCGGGGCATGCCAAATAGCCACTCTTAATGGAGTAGAAATGGAAGGCTACCTTAACAGGAGCAAATTGAAGAGATATTACGGACCACTCACCCTGCCTACCATTCAAGCCATCCATAGAGAAAAAAGTACTCAAGGCCAAGGTAGCCATGATGAAACGCCAAGCCATCGAAGAAGCCAGGGCACGTAATGCCAAGTTCAGACAACGTAAGCAAATGGCATTGCTTAAGGCAAGGCTTAAACACCCAGGACTGATGGATAAACTAATAGTAGAACCAGCTAGGTTTCATGTTCAATTGCAGGGTCTAGGCTTGCGCATCTGAGCAAGAGCGAGTCACGACTTCATCTCCCGCGAGGTATGGGAAAAGCTACAATTTTCCCTAAACCTCACCGTCGCTTCGGTACGCGCTGTCAATGTCCAACACTTAAGTACCTTGCATTTTGCGAACTTGAGTCTAACGGTTGTTCGCCAGGCAGTAGAAATCCACTTTTATGTTCTCCTCACAGAATGAACAGATCATATTAGGAAGGACCTGGTATTACACCATGAACTGTCAAATCGACTAGAGGACCAAGATCACTTCCCTCACGAATGGTGGTAGAACCACGGTAATTCTGCTTTGTGAACCATGCCCTGCTCCTTCTGCTGCACCCTTGCCAACCCAAGGCAAGGAAGTTCTATGGGAAAGTGGACCTAAAGCTACCGTTGGACCGGCTACAACAACCAAGCCCCAGAGTCCCAAAAGTGCCCTACTACCACGAATTGTACAACTCAACACAAGGATCTCCCAAGTCGGTGAGGAAGCAACACAAGAATCGACCCCTATAATGAGAGGAGTTACACAAGAACCTTCCTCCAAATCCAAAGGCGAAGTGTCACTTCAAAAGGTGACTTGTATAAAAGACCAAATGGTTGACTTTGGTCTTCATTGTTGTATGCTCAAGTTTGGAATACAAGCTCCCTCTTCTCTTCAAGAGTGTCTTTGGGTGTTCTCTTGTTTCCTTTGTAGTGCCTTTGTGTTTGCCACTTTATCCCCCTTCACTCTCCTCTTCCCTTCTCCTTCTCCCTCCCTTCTCCCCTCTCTTCTCCCCTCTCCCCCTTCCCTCTTTCTCTCGTGGAAACACACTGCAACAATCCAGAAGCTGCTTGCTTGACACAAGTGGACGGCTCGTGCTTGCATTTCTCTTAGAAGGAAGTAGCTTGGACTGCAGGCTCCATCGGCATTCCTTCAAGATCCCACGACACGTGAGTGACCATTGAGACTACACATTTTTGGCGCCCTTGTCGGGGAGTTCAAGGTATGCTTTTGCATTGCATTTTCTTTCTTTCATAATCTACCCATTGCACATGGCTTCAAGCTTAACTTGGAGCTTTGTTAGTGGAGTTTTAGGAGAGGTATGAGGAAGGAAGTGTAAGTTGGACGGAAAAGAGACGAAAAAATGTCATTTTATGTTGAAGAGCATTTTTGAGTTTAGAAGGCTTGCTTTTTAGGTTTGTTAGTGTTTTGAAATAATAGGAAGGTAGTTTCTCAGATTGCTAAGGTGTGTACGTTGTCAAATCTCACAAAAAACAACCAAGACTGAGGAATCAAGCTGAAAATCGAAGTTGTTTTGTGTCTTGATAGTCACCCCTCCAGAAATCTCTCATTTTTGCACTCAAATGTTGTTTTTCTTTCATGTTTTTTGCATTGAGTAGGTAGACTAGGTAGTATAGCATCTCCCTAGCACCAAAAACCCTAAACAAAAACTCCAAATATGTCAAAAATCATCAAAAATTAGTCGGCAACATAGCACATTCCTATCCCCATGGGTCAACGGCTTAGTGCTATCTCGTTGACCGTCGCCATAGCCCTATCCCACCGATCAAACTCCGTTGACCCATGGGGATCGGTCCAAACCAAAAGCTCAATTCCTAGCTCCCACTCCGTAATAGGACCCCGACGGGAGGATCCATCTAGCTTCGACGAGACGGAGAGCTTTAATGAGGAGATGTAAGACCCCACAGGTCCAAGGGCTTTCGAAGCTCCCTTCACTAGTGTGGCCTCACCCAACTCTCCTGCTCCCTCTGTAGCGTCTACGTTAAGAGGTACATTCACCAACATGTTTGGATGTTTAGGCCAAACAGATTCGACAGACATGGAGAACCCCTTCGCCAGCATGCCTGTGGGAAGGGAAGGTTAGCAACAACAAGCTCCTGAAATGGAGACAGGTACTGAAACCACCTTTGTGGACCCAGGGTCCACATCTTTTGCAAGGCACCCTTAGTGGGAACGCATGGAGGATGAAGATCCATGGATGAGGGACTTCCGCGGACAAGACCCTAGCCAGGAGGATGCGAGAGGCTCCCAAGGAGGGGCTTCTTATCAACTCCCGATCTTCCCAGTGCCACCGACCTTTGTTGACCTATGTGGCACCACAAGCTCCACCCTATCACCCAATGCAAGGAACCTCCATGCCAATCCCCCATGACCCAGCCCCTCCAAGAGTTCGATCGTTTCCACCTGCATTTGTTGCTCCAATGAATGCAGGCCTTAGCGCATCGCCCCAATGCTGGAACCAACAACTCAATGGATTCCACCACCAGGGCCAGGCTTAAGGCCACCCCTACGTCCCATTGGGCCCACAATGGCACTGCCTCCACCAGTTGCCCAGATGGTGCTATCAGATGAGGTGATGCACATCTTGGTGAATGCGTTAGGAAAGGGGGCCACACCACCTCTGCCCGCCCCAGTATTTCCAACAAGAATCACGAATCCCTCAAGGAGCCAACCCATAACCATCTCCAAGTTGATGACCAAATTCCTCGGGGAAGGAGACCCTGTCTCCCACGTGGAGTGATTTAAATAGATATGTGAAGCATTTGGAGCTTCCGGAGATCTAGAAATGGCTAATGCATTTGGTGGCAGTCTGGATGGCAAAGCAGGCCAATGGTATAGGGCTCTCACCCTAGAAAAAAAGTCAACTGGGAGACGCTGAGAAAAGCCTTCATTGTAGGGTTCTCCCCTAGTTGACATAAATGGAGCCTGATTAATCAGTTATATGAGGTGAAGCAGAATGACAAGGAATCCCTCTAGCATTATTCAGCAAACCTAGTGCAAACATCAAGCCTATCCAATTGTCCCACTTAGAGTCTAGGGATAGCCACACATCGTGCTTGGATGATGGTTTGCAAGTTTTGTTTTAACCTATCATCACTTTGGTAGCTTTTGCAACTAAGTACACAAACTAAACAATGAAATCCCAATGGTTGATCCACATATATCCCCAAAGTCAATGGCCAAGTATGTGGCATTAGATAGTAAGACTATTGGGGATGCACATGCACTCATAGTACTTACTAATGCCATGCACCATGATTAGGATGCACATCTACTCATAGTAAAGCTATTGGGGATGCACATCCAGATAGTACTGACTAATGCCATGCACCATGATTAGGATCAGAGGATCATTGGAAAATTTATTGGGGATGCACATCAACTCATAGTACTTATTAATGCCATGTACCATGATCAAGAGTTAGCAAATCATTGATAATCAGTCAAATTCTCTAGTCCCCTACAATGTTGCTTACACTTGACATGTCTAGTCTCCAAATTACTCTAGGATGTGTTGAGTTACACTCTTTAGTTGAATCTAGGTACTATTATAAACCCTCTTTTCTAACCCATAAGGGTGGTATTGTCTTGGTATATTGTGAACGTTGCAAGAGTTTGCAATTATTTTATTCTAACATATAAAACAAGAAATTAACCCCTATTCATTAAAAAAGAATAAAGAAAAAGAATTATGTGTCAAAGAAAATTTCATGGAACAATAAGAGATATTTCAATGAATGCAGGTGTTGAATTCAATGAATGATATGGAATCAACTTAAGGGCTCAAAAACTTGGATATATTTATGTTACTAGTAGGCTTGCAAGGATTTACCATCGATCAACAAAGTCAACATGGACCTTAGAGGACTAGCAAGACATCTCCTAATGTCTTCTTTAATAAAAATCACTAGATTCTCTGTTAGTAGTGCCACTTTATGAGATCTATTATCTAATCTTTCATCACATGGTTTTTTGCATGATAATGTAAAATTTGCAATGAATTATGTGAGTATATTAGTCATGCTAAGCATTACATTTTTGCTTTGTTCTTAAATTAATATCACATTGAGCTTAATTGCATTAAGTTCTTTTAACTTCATGGGATGGCAAGCCAAACTAAAGGCAAAATAACATAGTGTCTGAAACATTGTGATTTAATTTGCAATTCATACTGATGTTGGAACTAATGTCAATAATCAATTTATAGAAGTAACACCATGGTTGAGGAAGGCCAATAAAGCAAAACAAGCAACAACAAGTTATTAACTGTGAGTTCTAGGCATGCTCTTGCCTATTTTGTATTGTAACATTTGTGGCTTATCATGTACTATAGCTCTAAAACTTGCTTTCCTAAAATTATAAAAAATGACAATGCATTTGAATTAAAGAAGATTAAATGACTATGAAGTCTTTTACAACCAAGTGACATGAGAAGAGATTTATTTTCCAGCTTACGGAAGCTCAAAGTAATTTTCAATTCATTAATGTAGTATACTAATGATGCTGTATCACATTAACACTCAAAATGATGTAGTTAATTATGATCGAATACAACAAATGACTAAGCGTGGAAAATAGACTCTGTATGTGCATTAAATGAGATTTAAAAATGAAGCAATGATTTGAAAGGGCCTTTGAAATTTTCACAAATTTTGCTCCAATGGTCATTTAATATGTGTGAGCATATCAAAATGAGAGAAGGTCAATGTACTCTTCACAATTCAACCTACAATGTGAAAAAATTTAATGTGTGCTTAATTTACTAAGATGAAGACATATTCTTCCAAAAATTGCTGGAAATTCAAAGTTCCTTGCAATCATAAAGACTTTAATATGTAGTCACCAAATCTTACAAACAGAAAGCTTGCACAACTTAAAGTTGTCATCCAAAGGCTCTAAGATTACTTCAATACAATAATAACCGGTACCAATGACTCTCTTCTTGGCAAAAAAAAGTTGGAGTCTTATCAATATGAACATTTCTTAAAGCAATTGACAAAGTAAAGACCCAAAATATGTCATGTGCACATGTCTCTTTGGTTGCAAGCATATGCAAGTCTCTATGTGTCATAACAACTCGGGCATTTGTCAACCTCCAATCATCACAACCATTTTCTCATCTTTGATGATCTCATATTACACTAAACTGTAATATTATATTATCATCTTGTCTCACTTGTAAAAACGCACTTAAACAATTTTCCTTACACTTTGTGCCACATTGGGAATATGATCAACAATGATTCCCACTTGGAGGCTTGACAACCTTGTCTTATAGCTTTATGCTCATGTTAAAAAACAATTTCAAAACTACTTTACCTTTCTATCACTTCAAAGCGATCCACAAAAATCAATGTGATTTCAAAGCTAGAAGATGACAAGATGAGAAGGTAGGATTGCTTGGTACTTTTGACATTTGAGGCATAAATTTAAACATTCAATAACTAGACAAGGTTGTCACCTTTACCATTAAAGTCAGAGGGACCTTGCCTCGAAAAGTAATGGCAATGTGAATTTTCATAAGATATCCAATCGGCAATGATAGGATACCAAGAATGATTAAAAATAATGAAGAAATAAGAGATTATGGAGTCTACATTATGAATCAACACATGATATGCATATGAAGGCTATGGAGAGTGTGTAAGAAAACAATACAACGTCTGTCCTCAGCAGATAATAGGATCTCGTATGCAAGAGAGAAAAGCAGATAGTATGGAGAATGAAAAATTTGATTACTGTAAAACTGATACAATAGATGGCGTTGCCTCCCAGTCGTGCACTCCTGTGTGAGAAGCTTCGATGGTGTGCTAGAAACAGTAGAGGACGGAGGCTGGATGCTAAGGAATGAGGGTTGCTATAGCCAGTGATGATGATGGGCTTCACGGGCTTGCTCTTATATAGCCACCAGTCATAGTCGGTTAGACCCAATTGGGAGACCAACCCAGTCGGCCCAAAATTTTTGATAGGCCACCGACCACATGTTAGAACTGTGGCGCAGAATAGAGCAACTGACCTACGGACATTGTTCGGCCCAGAGCCATCCGGGATCATCTGGGGCTCCAAACGGGCCCCGCAAACCGAGAGTGGGCTGCCTCGGGAAATGCTCCATCTACCCTCAGTGTGGTCAATCATGGGATGCCTTCCCACACTTGCATGTAGCCTAGTTGGCAGTGTGCCAACTCTATCTGAAGCCGTCCAGCCATCAGGCCATACATGGCCCCCATTTGGCGTCCAAACCAGGACCTACCAGATAACCTAGCTACTCAAATGCCTTCTCCTCATATGGGGGGCTTACAAGTAGAGTTAGCTGGTTCCCGCGTAGTTACATGAGAGTGGAGCATTGATATCTAACAGAGTGCACATAGGGCTTGAAGTAGTGCCACATTTTCACAAAGCCATGCAAAGTGAAGTGGATAGGTGGGAGGGGCTTGCTATGATTGCCTTTAGAAATAGATCTAGAGTGGAGCCAAATATGGAGGAATGGAGGCAAGTTTTCCATGCAAAGAGATGAAGTTGCAAGATAATATTTTCCCTTCAATGTCATTCCACATCATTGAAGGTAGCACTTCTACATCAAAGTCAACCCATTGCATTAATGAACCATTAATGAGAGCAATGATGGTCCTATGTTGCGGCATTTTTCATGTTTCTTGAACGTCTACCAGGTCAATATAGACAAGTTGCATGTACCCCCATGGTTGGATGGAGAATTCTTAAGTTTCTTCAACCCATTAATGAGAATGTATGTTGAATGTACATAACCTCAAGTGCTATTTACTTTTCATGCCCATCTCCCCATGAGTGGGATGCACACGTCCTTTCATAATTGTGCAAGTTAGTATGGGAGCATCATTTTGGATAGCTCTAATGCTGATATCAAAGTTGCTCTGATACTAATATCAAAGTTGAGCATCTAATACTGATGTCAAACTTACTCTAATACTAATCCCTTCACATAACTTATGACATTGGAAAAAGAACGAAATAGCAAGGAACAATAGCTACACCCAAGCTTGGAAATTTTGCCAACACAATGTGGTTGTGCCGTGTCAACCCCTTTTAGAGCATGAGTCATGGACCATGTCCGTAAATTTCAATAGCTAAATGGCATCTCTATCTTCATCGATAAGACTTGTAAGGGGCTAAAGGACCTCCCCAGCTGCTACTTCCCACCTTAGTGACAACGATTATGCCTATGACATATCACGACCATGTAGCCATAAATGACTCTAAGCTTGGCGTCATGCATTGAAATGCCGCACACAGGTTTCCAAGCCCTAGAGTGGGTGAGATTGGCAATTGCAAGTTTCCAAGGCTGGATAATGATGGAGTTGGAGGTCTAGAGAGTTATGCAGTGGCATAATTTTTGTAAAGAATGGCCTCAATTTTGCCTCCTTTAAATTGTGGCATCGTTGCTAAATGAAGGGATCTTATGACTCTCATAAGGCAAAATGAGCTCCTTTATTTTGTGGCATGGTTGCTAATGAAGGGTGCTTTTATGTGATAATGCTCTTAGAGCATTTGCCTGTGGAGCCCTTGCTATGGTATGAAATGGGTAACAATGGCCCCTTGAAAGAAAAAGTGCAGATAAACTTTTGGCTAGTTGCAATCAATCGAAGGAGGAGTTGCCTTTGTGAGGTTGATGCCATCATAATAACGTTTCATGCATGTACATTGCTTTGCAAATCAAAACCCAAATTTGTGCATTAATATGATTGAGACAAGGAATCTTGGAGATGAAACTCAAGGATTGGGGTTGGTCTAGTGCCTCCTAGGTGTTAAGCCATGTGCCATGTTGGTAGCGAATCCTATAAAATTTAATGCCCAATTCTTGAGTCCACACAATGGATTTTATGTTGAAGCTTATTAGTTGAGTTCAATAAATTAATTAGGTTGTTGAAGCTCCTCAAGTGAAAAGTGGTTGCCTTAGAGGATTCAATAATTGGCTACACTAAGAGCCAGTGCACAAGAGAGGAATTTGCACAGCTAGTGCCATTCCAAGCTTTAATTCGCACGTCTAAATTGCTAAGATGGTCTAAGGCACTTAATAGAGGTCTGACTAATGTCTGAGTACGTGTATGGAGCTGTACATGTGAGATCTACGCATTTGTGATTAGGTTGCCCATTAACTTATGTACCAACTCTTGAGGATTGAAGGCACTCCAACTCCAACCCAGCACCAAATGGCAGCATCCAATAGGATGGGGAAGGAATGGTGCTTTGGTGCTGGAATGGCAATCTAAACAATTGAGGTGCAAATCTGAGCATCAATGGCGCTTCAAGACATGAGGGAAATGCCCAAGGGAGGCATTTCCCGAAAGTCAAGGTCCTGGGAACCTACCTTGATTGTGACAGCAGATTAATCCTCACGCTGCCAACTCAGATTCCAAGCCATCTTCTCGCGTTGATGGAGACTTGGCGATGAGGAAGAGCGATGGTGAGAGCTCGCTCATGAGAATAAGTCTTCTTGAAAAGAATTGCGTACGATCGGACGGCTGGAAATAAATTCCTAGGACCTTGATGTTGGCCACGAAATTTGTGCCAACCTCCAAAAACCGCCACCAGCCTCGCATTTTAGGCATCGTGTGCACTAGGAGAAGTTGGGTTTTCAATCCAGCCCTTGCAAATTGGAGGGGTCTCTCTTTACAACTAGTTGTGGACCTTTGAGCCATAAATGTGTTGTGTGGCATAGGGGCTCTATTTGAGAATGGAGGCTGTTTTAGAGGACCTCCCTGTGCTTGGTGAGATCGTAGCGGGCCCCTACTCACTCAGAATTTTTAGAAGTGCAGCGGTTTGCTTTTTCCGTTCTTCTTCTTTAATGTAGCTCAATGCATAGCTATCACACCCAATCCCATGGCCATCAGATTATTTGTGCTGATGAGGAGCTTTGGGCATTGCAAGGCTGAGCGAGAATCTTGGATTCTCAAGAGATCAGCTGCAATGCTACCGAGCATGCTTAGCCAACCTTGGGCCTCCATGGGGCTGTGAAATTTGCCTACTAGTGAAGACGGGATAGTCCCACCAGCATACGCAAACTACCTCAGGTGCGCATGAACACGCCCGCTAAGGTGGGACGTGTGCACAGGCTGTTAGTAGCGAAATGGCCTTGACAACGTGGCCGTCGTCTTCTTGTTGGTTCATGTACACACAACTGCAATTTGTTTCCCTGACATGGCGCATTCCACGCTTCGCAGTACACACTCACACCGAGTCTGTGGACAGATTGCACATTCCACAGTGCACTGGTGACTGCTTGAGCCTTGCACGCCTGCAATCGCCATGGCGGCCGTAGGATGCGCACCCCCTGCCCCCTGCCCACTCCACTCATCACAGCAGCCTTCGAGGAAGGCCCTTGGGCCTTGGCCACCGTGTCCTCTCTTCTGGCTTTTGCGTGCGCGTGCAAAGCCTGCCACACGAGCGCTCTCAGGCCGCCCCCTTGAGTCCTGAGTCCTGACGATAAGACGAGGAATCAGGGCCGTGCCTCGTCCTCATTTCAAATTGGGCAGGCCGCAGGACAAGGCGATTCCACTTTGTTGCCTGCACCTCAAAAAAATTTAATAGAAGATGTTGCATTCTTTCGCCCAGAACTCGAGAGTCGAGAGTCGAAAGCTATCGGGAGAGACCGTAGACTGGAATGCTTTTCAGTGAACTTGGGGAATATCCAGATGCACATGTAAGCGTCCGGTGCCAAGCAGCAGATACCCAACAGTTACTCGACAGCGCTCATGTGGTAGGAATTCAATAGCTTTTCTAGAGCGGATGTTTAACAACGATTCGTTCGTAAACCATCTGTGATTATAGCTTTGGGGAAGGACTGAGTCACAATGATCACAATTTATGCTTAAACTCCTAGGGCACTGGCGCGATTTGCCAGGAGAGATGGTTTTGGAATGGCTAGTTTGTCAACAGCTCTCGCTGCATTGTCAATCGCCTTATTATTATATTAAACCTTTGTTTATGAGCAGCTTGCGTAGCCGTTATCAAAGGTATGCCAAACAACTAATCTTATTTTCGCATCAAGAATCTCCGGACTCCCCAATCCCGACTGTACACCCTACTCATTGCCATATCGAAAACTATGGTCAAAGTAGCGTACTAGGTGCTACTATTTAGAGTTCGGCTCCAATTATTATTGTCACTCCATTGCCAAGTCTTCCCCGCAGAAATGTGCTCGAGTGTTGTCATCGATTACTACCTCGGATATTCTTCCGTAAAATGTTTGAACCTGACCTCATACTTCTCTTAATTTTCCCAGGCGAGTGGGCAGGCGAGTGGGGCTGTAGCCTTGCAGTACTGCAGCTGGCAGAAGCGATACAGAATTGATGCCAATTTTTTTTGTCTGCAAGCATATTGGAGGCTCCCGAGTCCCGATCAATTGGGTGTCAGTTACTTTTATTTGTGTGAATATTTATATTTTGAGCGCAGCGGATTGGGGGCTAGCGATTTTGGACCCTGCAGCCTGCATCCCATATCATCCATATGGTGAAGGCTTGAAGGATTGCACTGTAGATTATCATTGGAGGAATGCGTTTGAACTGAGTTAGGACCGGCTGGATTAGTTGTATATATTTTATCTAATTATGTAATAAGTCATAGTAGTGGCCTATTAAAAGTGGATGTCGCCTGCGGACCGAGGGAGACTCAAAAAATCCCTCGGGGTTCGTCTTCAATCGTCCGATTATCCGATACGAGCCATCCGGGCTGTGAAGTCTTGACTTTGGCTTTAGACACTGGAAAGTGTAACCGCCTCCTTAAATGGAGAGGCGTCGATAATGTCACTCAATTGCGATTGCTGGAGGCGGAGGCGGCGACAGCAGCGTCTGAAGCATTTATGGGTGGTTCAGTCTTGCATTTGAACTCTGGGCAATGGGCAGGCTTTAGCTGAGATGAGCGCACACAACACACACACACCACGCAGGCACTAGATTTGGAGGCGTCCGTTGCTGTATTCAACGTCACAACAGCGAAGAAAGTGGGCCAACATAGGGATTGCGACTAATTTCTCAAGAGGTGTGAGACAGAGTAGACTGCAGGCTGCGAGGACTGGACGTCCGTTCACGAGGACTGGAGGGGTTGGTCCAGGTTTGGTTGGAGATTCCAAAGGCAAGGCTACAGCTAAACTCCCGCCGCTAAAGACAAAGGGACTGGATCCTCGATGGCAAGTCCAGATCGGATGGCGTCACGGCGCAATAGCCAAAACCGAAAAAATCCCATATAAATTTGGGAACTCAAACCCCAGTGTCTCTACATCAGAGGGAGATTTCCTTTTGATTACTTTAATACCAAGATACGTGAAAAGCCTATGGACGCTGCATGAATCTCCTCTTTTAAATACTTTTAAACGAAGATATGCGATATGATAGTCCTCCTCAGACTCTAGACAGTGATCCGGTTTTCTAAATCATGCGCTGTTTTTCGAATTTCACCGCCGCCTTGGCGCGCGTGTCTGCATGCTACTAGTGCTTTACGGGCATACGACCAGAAAGGAGTCAGGCCCCACTTACTCGGAATTGGCGGGTGAGGAGTAGGAGCGTAGTAGATAGCACACATTCTTTGCATGGAGGTGGACGGAACCATTATTTTAATATGATGTGAATCACAAAAAAGGGCGATGAGTGGGATGGCCAGCGGGGGGCGTGGGCTGAGGTGGGAGGCGTAGAAGGATGACACGGCGATGCTGAGTAGGCGGACGCTGGTGTAGAGGAAGTGGGGATGCTCCCAACAACGACGAGGACGACGATGACTCAGAATCTTTTAGCGACAAAGTACGTGCAAGGGGGAAGGCATAGTGTAAAGGGGGAAAGTAGGGGAACCGGTGGGAAGTCACTTCGCGGGAGTGGCCGCCGGGGGGCCCATTCCGGGAACGCATTCCCAGTGTTATTATCCATCCTCCTCTTTTATAGAACACTCTGCTCTTGTTCGTCTTCGTCGAGTGTGTTCGTTCAGCCAGCCAGCCAGCCAACCAGCCACCCCGCCATAGCCAAAACTCAAACTGCCGTTACGTTACAGCCATGGCTGCTGCTTCTTCGTTTTCTATCTTCTTCTTCTTCTTCTTCGTCTTCATCCTCTCCTCCCCCTCCCTCGCCTCCTCCCTCAATGACGAGCTCCAATCCCTCCTCCTCATCAAACAGAGCTTGCTTGACCCCCTCGGGCACCTCAGCAATTGGGCCTTGCTCTCCCACAACAACTCCCATAGCTCCAGCTTCCCCCCCCCGCCTTGCTATTGGACCGGCGTCGCTTGCAACAGCTCCTCCCCTTCCAACTCTGTCGTTGTGGCGCTCGACCTCTCCTCCCTTAACCTCTCCGGCTCCATCTCCCCCTCCATCGGGCGATTGCGCAACCTCGTTAACCTCTCCCTCGCCGTCAACAACTTGACCGGGAGATTGCCCCCCCAAATCTTCGACATCGGTTGCAGCTTGCGCTACTTGAACATCTCCAACAATCTCCTCGGCTACCATTTTCCTGCCGATAACCTGTCCAAGCTCGCCTCGCTCGAGGTTCTGGACGCCTACAACAACAATTTCACAGGGCCTCTTCCTCTGGAAGTCAGCAAGCTCACAGCCATGCGCCATCTGCACCTAGGGGGGAACTACTTCGATGGTTCCATCCCTCCGCAGTATGGTGACATGCAAAGCCTCGTGTATCTTGGTTTGTCTGGGAACTCCCTCACGGGAAGGATTCCGCTGGAGCTTGGCAACCTTGCCCTCCTGCAGGAGCTTTACGTGGGATACTTCAATCAATTCGACGGGGGGATTCCCGCCGCCCTAGGCCAGCTTACTCGCTTGATGCGCTTGGATATGGCCAACTGTGGCCTCACGGGCAGCATACCTCCTCAGCTTCAGAACCTCACCAAGCTCGACACGCTCTTCCTTCAGATCAACCTGCTCTCGGGACCGATCCCTGGCGAGCTCGGCAGCCTCGTCAATCTCAGGTCCTTGGATCTCTCCAACAATCTGCTCTCCGGCCACATACCCGACCAGTTCCGCAACTTGGCCAACGTACAGCTACTCAACTTGTTCCGCAATCAGCTTCACGGGGAGATTCCTTCCTTCATCGGTGATCTTCCGTCCCTCCAAGTGCTCTCATTGTGGGAGAACAACATGACTGGCGATGTCCCCCAGCAGCTCGGCTCGAATGGGAAACTTGTCGTGGTGGACATTTCTTCCAATGCCTTCACAGGTGTTGTTCCGCCCCATCTCTGTTTGGGAGGTACCCTTCAGAAACTCATCCTGCTCAACAACTTCTTCACCGGTCCCATTCCTGAGTACTTAGGGAGCTGCACCCCGTTGGAGCGAATTCGATTGGGCCGGAACCAGCTCTCTGGTCCGATCCCTGCGGGATTGCTTGCGCTTCCTCTACTTCAGATCATCGAGTTGGCTCTCAACCAGCTCACCGGGAGTATCCCTGATACAATCCCTTTCAATTCCAATTTGGGCAGACTCGATTTGTCCAACAACCAGCTCAGTGGCCCTATTCCTGCTAGCATTGGCAACTTGTCTGCCCTTCAAGCGTTTCTGTTGCCCGGTAACGCACTTACCGGCACCATTCCGTCTCAGGTGAGCGGCTTGAAGCGTTTGTCCAAACTGGATTGGAGTGGCAACTCCATCCGTGGCTCTATTCCTCCTGCATTGGGGCAATGCGCCGACCTCACCTACTTGGACCTCAGCCGAAATGCGCTCGTTGGGGAAATCCCTCCTCAGCTCCAGAATTTGGGTGTGTTGGATTTCCTGAATCTTTCCAGAAATCATTTATCGGGTGGCATCCCCCAGTCGTTTCAGGAAATGCAGACCCTTACTGCGGCAGATTTTTCCTTCAACAATCTGTCGGGGGTCATCCCTGATCAAGGTCAGTTTGCCACTTTCAATTCCAGCTCTTTCATAGGCAATGCAGGTCTTTGTGGGGCGCAGCTCGTTCCTTGTAGCTCTTCTGCACATTCCTCCCTCCGCCACAGAGTTCAAAGCGAACCGGCGCTAATGTACTGGATAATCGTTGGAACCATCTCGTCCCTGACGGTCCTGGTGTTTGTGGTGGGAGTGTTCTACAACCGGCATGCATTCTGTGCGTTGCTCGGACGAGATACCTTGGACAGCCCATGGAAGCTCACTGCATTCCAAAGGTTAGATTTCACCGCCAACCACGTGCTAGCGTGCCTGACCGACGAGAACATCATCGGCAAGGGTGGATCTGGCACTGTTTATAAATGCGCGACCCCGTCCGGAATGGTGGCCGTCAAAAGGCTTCCCGGCAACTGTAAGGGAGCTCCTGACGTTCTGGGCAATCGTAAGGGTACCTCCGACGATCATGGCTTTTCCGCAGAGATTCAAACCCTGGGAAAAATCAGGCACAGACATATCGTGAGGTTGCTAGGCTGCTGTTCAAGCCGCGAAACGAATCTACTCGTGTACGAGTACATGCCCAACGGTAGCCTTGGCGAGCTGCTCCATGGACCAAGGGGAGGCTCGCTAGATTGGGCCAAAAGATACAGAATTGCTGTTGAAGCCGCTAACGGATTGCGGTACCTACATCACGACTGTTCACCTCTCATTGTTCATCGGGACGTAAAATCTAACAACATTTTACTTGATTCAAAATTTGAAGCTCACGTGGCCGACTTTGGCCTCGCCAAGGCTCTGCATTACCCGGAATCCATGTCTTCCGTCGCAGGTTCCTATGGCTACATAGCTCCAGGTACTACTTGCCGGCTCGTTGATTGCCTGATGGGTTTCCCTGTCAGTGCTCTTTTTGAACTTGTCTATGCCTTGTCACTCACTCTAATATTTTGCGTTCTTTCTTTCCTTTCCAGAATACGCGTACACTCTGAAGGTGGACGAGAAGACCGACATCTACAGTTTCGGAGTAGTTTTGCTGGAGCTCCTAACCGGGAGACGACCCGTGGAACCAGAGTATGGGGAGGGTGTGGACATTGCCCAATGGGTTCGTAGGAAAGTGCAAACGAGGGAAGGGATGTTGGAGGTGCTGGATTCTAGGTTGGGGGTGGCGGAAGGCTCGGAACAGATGCACGAAGTGATGCTGGTACTGAGGGTGGCGCTGCATTGCTTGGCTGATTTGCCGATGCAACGCCCAACGATGCGTGAAGTGGTGCAAATGCTGACCGAGGTTCCCAAGGGCAAGACCGCGGCCTCGAGCGCCACAGCGTCGGGGAAATCCACCCCGTCAGCAGCAGCCTGCTCGGGCATGGCAAGCCCTCCGGACCTCATCTCAATATGAGCAAACAGAGGCTTCAATCTTTATGTTGGAAATTATGAGTGAGGCATCAGTCTGTACATTGGGAATGAGTGCATTAGTTTAAACAACTTGCAAATCTGGGGGAACTCGTGTAGAGAGGTTTGAGGTCACTCTGCCCACAGCCAACAGGGAAATTGGTGATGGCTGTGCAAACAGAGTGCACTGTGCAATGTGCAGTGATGAAGGGGGTCTTCTGGGAAAGAGAACCCACCCATCACGAGACATTTTAACTTGCAGTAGTACAAGAGTTCACAGAGAGGTAGACTGTAGTGTCTGGCATAATAATAAGAGAGGAGGATGGGTGTGAAATTTGAAGTTTAGTGGAGCTGGATCAGAGCGCTCAGGGATTGCCCACAAAGCTGGGCAATCGAAAAAGCCCCCGACACAAATTAGCTCTCTGTTGCAACCACTTGCCTTTCCCGAGATCCCATGTAGTATCTTTCCCTTACCCAATTACATACGTCGAGTCCTTTCCAGCCCAAATTCATTTGCCAGTTTTTCCCCTTTCCAACGGGCTCTTCATTGCCTCTCCCTTTCGCCCAGCATGTACAACTTTGTCTCTTCGTTTTAAAGCATGGGATCTATACAGCTGTTGCATGCCATCTCCTTGACATCTCCTTTTGCTTTGCGCAATTCGCGTTGAATCTTGCTTTTGATTGTAGGGAATCTCGAGGAGAGCGTGCAAGTGTCTTTCCCCTCGACACGTATGTACAAGGAAGTACCTGTCCCCATTGACGAATCTATGCATATTTATCTTTTTCAAACGCTAATTCTAGACATCCTTTCCCTAGTGTAATGTCTGAAAAACTTTCCTCATGGTTGAAACACACATGAAGTGTTGAATTGTTGCTTGCATGAATTGAGGAGACCTAAGAGTTAAAGTACACATGAAGCCAACAATATGAAATTAAGAGTAAAGACTAATGAAATCTCTTATCTAATACTTGGGGGGCTTATATATTGCAATCTTATATACATCTTGACATGTAGAAGTTAAAGCAACTTAATAGATTGCTCCATTGCTCTTAAAAATGTGCACACCAAACATTAACACCTTTTGTTTAAAAATCCTTCCAAGTTTGCAAGAACAACCTTAAGCAATGTTAAATAATTAAGTGCATTTCTCTCACAATGAGAACACTTCTTTTTTTCCTCACTTCTTTAATGGTTTAGTCTTTTTTTAAATCTTAAAGTTTCCTAATATAAGTGTGTTGAGAAATAATGCTTCGAAGAACCCTTTGTTTTAGCATGAAATATTGTGGTAATTTTAATCTACAAGGCTTTTCTTACCCTTTTCCCTTTTAAATTCTTTAAGGTAATTAATAGATAAAATGAAGCTTTAATAGAGATGAGACTTACCCATAGGCTAGTACTAAGTTGCCTATGTTATAGCAAACATCCTATTGCCCATTTCTCTAGAACATGTTACAATGTGCTAAGTAGTACTCAAAATTTTTCATTTAATGAAAAAGAAATTCACATCATTAAACAACATCATAGTAATAGTGTAAGACATGTGCCAAAGAGTTGCAAACCCAATTAAATAGTTTTGGGAAGGCATTTGAGCATGTGGCAAAGCAAGACTATTCCTAGAAACTAGACAATACTACATTTTCATAAACTCTATTCTAGTTTGCAAAGTTAACATAGTGAATTGTTGCTTTTTTTAATTTCAAGTACAAAGGAAGATCTATTAAAAAGAAAAGGAAAAAGTACAATAACAGATAAAAGCAGTCTCCTGTCGTAGGAGAACTAAAGAACTCAACAATTAAGAACTATTACCAAATAACCCAAGTAATTCTCTAAATTTCTAAAGTACTTTATGATCTTTGGAAGATCATCCAAAATTCTTTCCTCAAGAGTTTTCCTTATCCAACCCTTCTTGAGAAGACTACCTCATTTTTGAGCTGCCAAATGCATTAATACCACCGCTCGAATCAACTCCTAATGACAATATAGCACGTCATGTAACTTCCCTTTATCTCCCAATAAAGCAATTGTCTAGAACAGCTTTACCAAAATTGAACAGCTCTCCATCCATTTGATCACACTATGCCAGCTTTTCTTGATTTCAAAACAGTCCCATTGTAAATGCATGGTAGTTTCTTTAAAATGATTGCATTGGGGCATAGAGGGGAAATCTTCTAGTTCCATTTAAATAACCTTGCTCTGATTGGTAGTTTAGAGACTAGGTACTTTCCATAGGAAGACAATTTAGCTTAGCTGAAGGGGTGGCATTCCAGACCATTTGCAGTCTGCCCCTCCAACCTACAATAAAGCCAAAAGGAGATACATCTTCCATTTACTCCATGTCTTAATCAAAATCCACTGCGCATTCTCCTTCCTAAAATCGTTAAATGAGCATTTGAGCAGTAGCTTACCCTTAGTAGAGATAAACCCTTCAAAGGAGACCTTTTTTAAAAAAAAACCACTTGTAGGCCAATCATCCCTTATCTTACTAATGAGTGTTCTTGCCAAATCTTTCTCTCTGTCCCAAAATTAGAAAGTATTAGCAAGTTGATCCACATTAACCCGTGAAAGTATTAGCAAGTAGTACAAAAGTATTAGCAAGTCGATCCACATGAATGCATCTACCTGAGCCCAAATCCCATATTTACCTAAAGGTCTTTAACCCTTTAGCATAGAGCTTCTTAACTAGCCTTGGGTAATGCATTTATGTACACGGCCTACCCATCAACAAATGCCCAACCCAATAACCACACTGATCTACCTAAGGATCCATCTCCATATAAGGATCTCCTACCTTCCCATTGACAACCTTTCACTCTGGGTTTCCAAACCTTGATCCTATTATTAAGAGCCAGTGCCCACGATCCCAAAATGTGAGGCTGGAGGTGCAGTTGTGCACTAGTGCAAGATTTGAGGACCTCCCATATATTTCTGCACCCCTCTGCCTTTCGTCTGCATAGGTAAAGCCTGAAGGATGACTCAAGGTCAAACCCAGTGATGTACTTTGAAATGGGAGGTGCCATTTCTAGCACGTGGGGATGCTTTTGAGTACCCTCTCCATTCAACACATGGCCAGAATGGAAGCGCCACCAATTGTGCATCACTTGGAGCGTGTGCATTAAGCCTAAGTAACTTAGATTGCGGCTTTTTAAAGGCACATCTACAAGTAATAGATTTTCCCAAGGGTCACTTATGCCACAAGGCCCACTCATACAAATCCACTTCCTGGCTAGGACAACCCAAGGCTGGTGGATCCCACTCTAAACAAACATTTAATGCATAGGATCTAACATTTATCTTTCATCTTCTCAAGTCCCAAGCCCCCTTGAGATCTCAGTGAGGGCAATAAGTCCCATGGGCAGGCATGCCATTTCTTTCTCCAAATGGGCCACACATTGCTATTATCGAAGAATAAAACAATATTTAAACATAGACCACAAAAAATGTTTTTGACAAGCACAGACAACTTATTTTTCCACTTCTCAAACTTACTAGCAACTTTCAAAGTGGACCACTCGAACTTGTCTTTCAATTATACACCAACCCCTACCAAACATCCCAAGTATCTAAGAATCTGCCTTGGTTTGATCCATTTAAAGCTAAAGGATCCCATCTATTCAAGAAGATCCTACCAACCAGAATTGTCATATTTTTGAGAGCATCAACCTTAGAATTAGACAGGCGTCACAACCTTAAAAGGATGTTTAATATTCCTCTTAGAGTCTACAAGAAAACTAGTGTTATCATCTACAAAAAACTGTGAACAAAATGTGTCTCCATAAAGAAGTTCCAAGCCTCTTAGATAACCCCGATTAAGATGTACATCGAGTTGACACAGTAGTGGCTCCATTTTAATTGCAAATAACAACGAGCACCACTGCCTAATTGACCTGACAAGGGCAAATTCTTGATATAAATAGACATTTAAAGACAATTTAGCCAAAGCATTACTCATCAACATACAAGTCATCCTGCAAAATCTATCTCCAAAGCCCAGCTTTAGCATGGTCAATAAAATGAATTCCTAGCTCACTCAATCATAAGCTTTCTCTAGGTCTAGATTCAACATGACAAATTTTTCATTCTGCGAAATAGCAAAGTTGATTTCCAACAATGTATTGAGAATATCACGTGAATATTTCTCCCTTGAACAAAACCACATTGCCTAGCATGGATCACTCTTCCTAAGATGAATTTAGTTCTTTTTGTCATGGCTTTTGCCAATATCTTGTACACACAATTTAGCAAGGAAACTGGTTTCCATTGATTCACCTTAAGTCTACTGTGAGATTTACGAATTAATCTAATCACACTAACATTGCAACTCCTAGGGAGCTTCCCCCTCTAGACGCACCGATTGATAAAGGCCATTGACACTCGCATACATCCTACTAGCGTTGATATACTTCAATGGGAAAGCCAACAACCCTCGGAGCTTTCCCTATGTCCATCTGCATTATAATGAATTTGATTTTTGTTTTTGAGAATGGTCTCTACAATAGTATTGCTTTGCGAGGCATAATCGCCCTCATAAACTCCTCCATTCTTTCTTTAAAGTCAAAAGGCATCTACATCTACATGCAAGCCACCCATCGTTGCATAGGGCACTCAAATGTCATCGCAGCATTGCTCCAAGCATCCTTAAAAGCATTATCAAAATCAAGTTGACCTAGAAAGGAGGTATTAAACTTAAAGGGGATAGGCCCTTTCTTTGACAAAGAATAGTCCGCTAGACCTAGATTTAGCCAAAGTGTAAAATGATTGGATGAAAAATGATCAAAGAGAACCTTACCATGCATGATCGGTTTAAGACACCATGCATTTGTAGTAAAATATATCCTATCGAGCCTAGCAGCTCTCCAAAAATCATCCCGATGTCTATTGTGCATCAAAGAGAACCTTACCATGCATGATCGGTTTAAGACACCATGCATTTGCAGTAAAAGCTATCCTATCGAGTCTAGCAGCTCTCAAAAAATCATCCCGATGTCTATTGTGCCAAGTGAATACTCTTGCTTCTTTCAAGCCATCAAAATTAACCAAGCCAACTAATGAACAACTAGAAACCTCTCAGACAACTGCATCAATGCTATTTCAGTCACCCATGCACATCGCATGCTTTTCTGCTAGAACAAGCCTCAAGTGACCCCACAACGATGATCTTTGCACAAAAAGCTTTGGAGATACTAAACAAAAGTAAACTCCTTTGAACATAATCTGTAATAAAAGAAAATCCCCTTTAGGATTGGAGAGGACTGACTTGATCTCAAATACAGACTTAACTAGTACTGCAATACCACCCTTACCTATATTGGGGTAGTTATGCACAACTTGGTATCCATCCACTTGAATTCCCCAAATATTAACACCAACATTTTTTAGTTCAAAAAATGCAGGTACATGAGGGTTGTACTTGCATACCAGTCTCTTTATAGCACCTTGTTGCCACTTTGCACACATGCCTCACTTTCCACAACATCATGAACAACTCGCATTAGGGGAATCTTGGCCTCAAAAAGGGCCTCATAAGGATCTGATTAAGAAAAATGGTCATCTCCTAATCTTGAAGTGAAAAGGGCATGGTAAGAGGCAATTAAGGGGGAGATTTTACTATTATTAAAGAGAAGTGTAACGTGTCATATTCAATTGGATGGTGTAGATGTGTTTGTGTTTGATCTATGGTGCAAAAATAATAGGGCTAGTGATCCATTGGGTTCCTTTTCAAAACCTTAACCAAAGTGAACCTATGTAACGCCACTCATGATAGAGGTAATGTCAGTCATCCCACCAATCAAAAGAGTTTCAAAAAGCTCCATTTTTTAAATGTCCAAGCCTTCCTATTGGCCAACCTTCTAATCTCAAAAATTAGGGGCCTAATGCAAGAGGCCCTTTTTGAGTCCAAAATTCCCCTAATGGGTGCACTACTCCTCATCATAAAGAATCAACGACGCAAACATGTTAATGAACTTATTACCTTTTTAGGCTTTACCTTTGACTATCCTAAGAGATCAACCCTTTTGGGGTGATGAATTAGCACCTTTTTGCATGGTAGTCTTGCCATCTGGTAGCTTACGTAGCTCGTTTATCTTTTGCATGATAGCCACGCTAGCTTGATGTTGGTTTGCCTGTAAGGGAGTGTCACCCATTGTCTCAACAGTGCCCTTCACCGCTACCGTAGAGGATACATCTCCATCCTCTTTTTTCATTGGAGTTCCGATACCTTTTCCAGTGCCATGAGAGTCAGGAGACACATTCATCTTTGTCGCAAACTCACCCTTTCGATGAGTGTGAAGGCCTGTGTTAGTTTCTAACATAGAGACCACACTTCCATCACCCTCAGCTCTTACAATTCTCATGTGTGGGGAAATTTGACTTCTTAGTAGCAATGTCCTCTCTCATTGGACAATTCCTAGCGAAATGGCCGTGGCTGCCTCTGTATTTATATATATAGCATGTATTCGGGAAAATTATGAATCTGACTTCAACAGATAGCTTCCAACCATTCAGGAGTACAAGCTCCAAGACTTCAAAAGGATCTTTCCTCCTATCCCATAGCAAACAGGCTTTGGGCGAATATTTCTTAGAACACATATTTCATTAATTTTGGACTCATATGTCTACAATTGGACTAATCCTAAAAATCCTTCCCAAATGAAAGTTTACTTTTTGGCACTATCATTTCCACATAATAAAATTCACAATCTCTCTCTATAATGTTGCACTAATAGTGCAAAAACTGGTATTAATTCCTACTTTTGTATTTCTTGTTTTTAAGAATCTATTCATGTTTTAAAAATTTATGAGTTATTAATTTAAATTCATGAAGAGTCACTTACAAAATTATGACTTATTAATTTAATTTAATGCACTTAAAATTCAATATAGAAAACTATAACACGATTCAAAAAATTAAAAGGTTTAAATAGACAAGAGACATGGAAGACTCTTTTGTACTCCAAAAATAGTAATAACTATGCTTGCAATTTTACATTATCATATGTTTACAAGAAATATTGCTCTCGATGAGTCTTTGTACAAAGGAGTCTGTCACGGCCTTTTTAATAATTTAATTTTGCCTTTACAATGCGTTAAGTACAAATGGGCAATCCTGACAGTTGCTTGCTTGAATGTCCGATTCATTGTCACTTGTTTCTTGGGTGCCATCTTCATTCACTCTCATATGACCACCATCATCTCCAGTCTCTATTGATGCTTGAATGGTGCTGTCATTGGCATTCTTCATTTACGCCATCTCCTTCTGCTTCCTCCTTAGCGAGCATCTTTAAAAACTTCGTAATGTGTGAAATAATTGGTAGCTGTATTTTTACTTTTTCTTCTACATCATACCCCATGTGCTTCTTTGTTTTCTTTGTCCTTGATTTATAGGATACTATGGTTGTCTCTGTGGAAAGCTCTGAAAATGCTTCATGGTTTGGGACCCATTATTTTTTAGGCAACCAATATATAGTGTATTGTTACCATGGTTCTCCTTCCTACCCATTAGCTCATATCATAGCATTGTAAATGTTGTAGATCTCCCCTAGTCATCCATGCTCATGCCCACCACTTTTGCAACCCAAAACTTCACATTCTCATGTTCATCGTTCGATGGTCAAGCTGTAATAAAACAATGGATGTCTATGTCTATTTGTGTAATAAACTCTCTTCTTTAGTCCAAAATATGGATATGGGAGTAGCAATTCAAACTCATTTCAAAGGGACCACAAGGTGGGCGTAAGTCGTTACAAACATTTGGCCAAAATAAAGGCCATTCTACCTTAATATCATCTTCTCGCATTTTTGCAAGGTCCTTTATCAATTGGTAGGTCTTGCTAATTACAACAGCAGTGTGTTCGTTCCAAGAGGGCTTCCAATCATGAAATCTCTGAAGCATTTTCTCTTGGTATGTAATAAAAGCTTTTAAGCCTTCTATTTTACCTTTGGATTTCTTGCTGAATTTTTTTATAGGAACCTATGTTGGATGCATTTCTTTGCTTGGAATTGAAGTTAAGAGACTATAAGGTTCTTCCAGTTCCCATGTTGTGTCACGATAATAGTGTTGCCACCACATCACTGGTTTCCATCCTTTAAGAAAAAGTGAAAGTAGTGAGGAGCATTAGGACCTATCAGGACATCACTACCCTTTTTATATGAAAGGTAGAATAAAGCTCTTCCAATCATACATTCTTTCTGGGTGGTGAAGCGGACGGTAAAGATAGATGGACGGACAGGAAAAATAGACGAATGGATGGTAGAAGATAGACATACGGACTGCGGGCGGTGGGAGATAGAGATGGTGGCAAAAGACGGATGGGCTGTGGAAGGTCGTGAGAGAACCAAATCAAAAGAAGAAATGGAATGGCGGGAGAGAAGCGAAGGTGTGAGAGGGAACAGAATGAAGTAAGATGTGAGCATAACAAAATGTGTAACATAGAGAGAGACAAAGGAGTGCCAGAAAAGTACAATGAAATAGAACAAAGAGTGTCGAAAGGAGTAGAACTTACCCGTGTACTATGAAAAGAATATCAAAAAGTGTATCGTGTATGGGAAGCAAAGAAAGAGCATCGTGAAGGAGAATGCCATGTGTCATGAAGTGAGGAAAGAATGTCATAGAGTGAGAAAATAGCATAAGGTGAAGGGTGTTTAAGAGAATGTCGGCTCTTATTTTTAATTCAAATTCAAATTGTCCCACACTTCTATTTTCTAGGTTCAAATTTGAATCTCCCAGGAAAATCTTCTCTTACTCACTTTTGAAATTTGAATCTACCTGCATTATATTTGAATCTACCCCGCTCCCCTTATCTTTTCTCTCTCCCGTTTCTCTCATTTCGATTCTCTCCTTTCCACTCTTATTAGTAAGCCTCCAACTCTCCCATGTTCTTTTACTAATCTACCTCTTCCGATGTCCTACCTCTCGACCGCGTCTCTTCCTTCTCCTCTCCTTTCTTTCTTTCGTTTGCTCTTCATTTCGTTAATGACACGAGATGGAATCGGTCATTCACACAAAATTGAAAGGAGATCCTTGTCCTTTCTCTTTCTCTTCCATGTGAATGACACAACATGATTCGGTTCACATGGAATCGCCGAAAGAAAGATGGAGAAATGGGAGGATCCCCAAAATCCTCCTCCCTTACCCTTGGCCTTCCTTATCCTTGGTGGCCGCCAGGGGGGTAAGGGAGGGGGTTCTCCCCCTGAGAACCCCCCTCGCTTATCCCTCGGCGATCGCGGCTGCCAGGGGGTAAGGGAGGGGGGAGACGAGGGGTGGTAATCCCCTCTCCCTTACCCCTACGCGATGGTCAATTTAGTTAATTCTTAATATTAACTAATATTTTTTTGTTATGTAAAAAATAGTAGATTTAATTAATTACTTTTTAAAAAGTGAAAATTAGTTTATAGTTTATGTTTTTGAATAACGTTCAATTGATTAGTTGTATATATTAAAAGACATATTTGATTTAAAGTAAAGTTTTAATCTAAGCCAAATTTATATCTTTTAATCTATACTAGCTAACAAATTTATTTTTTATTTTTTTGTGTTTTAAAGTTTATATTTAAATTAATTAAATAATATATTTATATCAATTAAATAATTTATTATATTTCTTTAGATTTTAAAATTTTAATTAATTTTAATAATATGTATAGATACTTAATTTACTTTTAAAAATTTTACTAAATTAAATATATTTTAAAATATATATGTATATATAATGATTAAAATTTGAGTATAAGATCTCTAGTGCTACGATGTCTCTTGCATGTAACCTATTAAAAAGAACAAGAAAAAGAAATTACTTCTCCATTTTTCTTCGCTTCGATGGTTGGTGTAGCTTAGATTAGCATAAATTAGTTTATCCATAGAGGAGAGAACTCCAAAGTAACCAATCAAAGCCATGCTAAAAAATTCTTAACTAGTTCTTAATCAGGGTCAGTCCTGCACTTACATGCGGTTTCACACTCATAACATAACCCTATAAGCAAAGTTTTAGTTGACAGATCAATGAGCAAAGTCAAAGTTTTAGTGGACACATTGCAATTGTTAATCATGGAGAGAATTTTGCATGCCATCATTGTAAAGCCTTATTGGCTATCCTTTTTTAGTTTATGTACACATATTGAGCCTTATAAAGCCTTTAAGGCTATTTTACGACCATCCATTACAGAGTTTTCAAAGATTTTGTTAAATGAACACACAGACAATTATATGAGTGGGCACATTACAGGTATTATTACAGTTTTATGAGTCCGTGCATGTGATTGCACATTACAGGGTGGGCACATTGCAGTATGATGGGTGAAATGCATTGTCTTTTAGTTTATACTTTGCACGTCCTCTTTGTAAAGCCTTATTGGCTATTTTGTTGAAGCATTATATCTATCTAAAGTCTTCTAAATCATTTTTCATGCTCTTTTCATGTAGAATTTTCAATTATTATGAAGCACTCGAGATTAGAGCATTTGTCTCTAGGACCACCTTACATTTCAATGGGAAAGAGTATGCCCCTGATAACTTTCAAGGGAAGTGGACTCACATACACATGGGAAGAAAAGCTTGGTTTCTCATTCAAAGAAAAACTGAGCTACATCTCATTAGGGGAGAATTGGGGTCTCAAAAGGGCCTCATAAGGAATGGATTAGGGAATGCTTAGTGGGCTAATGCAAGGGGCTTGGAAGGTCCCAAAGAGGCCTAACTAGCCCAACCTAGTTGAGCCCACCCCTCCCCCCATCAATGAGAGGAGGGGGCCACTTTTTGAAATTTGAATTTCAAATTTCGAATCTCCCTCCCTCCCTCTCTCTCTCTCTCTCTTCCTCCCTCCCTCTCTCTCCCTCCCCCGCCTCCCTTCCTACTCCCTCCCTCCACCTCCCTCCCTCCTCCTCCCTCTCCCTCTCCCTCTCCCTCCCTCCCCCTCCCTCCTCCTCTCCCCTCCTCCATCTTGCTCCTCCTCCTCCCTCCTCCCTCTCCCCTCCTCCTCCTCCTTCTGGCTCCTCCTCCCTCCTCCCTCTCCCCTCCTTTTCTAGCTGCCCAGGCTCCCTCTCCTCTGCTCCTCCCTCCTGCAGAATCTCTCCCCTCCTCCTCCCTCTGGTAGCAGCTCTCCCCTCCTCCTCCCTTCTGCAGCAGCTCCTTCCCTCCCTTCTACACCTGTTGCCCTACTCTCGTCCTCCTCTTCCTCTTGCCCTGATTTGCTTCTCCTCCTCCCTCTTCCTTGCTACTCTTTCCCTCTCATTGCTTCATCTTTGCCAACTCTCCCCTACATTTTAGCCTATATCCTTGACCTCTCTTTGAGTACTCATGGCACCATTTGAGGACATATCCAACAAGGATCATGTGAACCTACATTTGGAGGCAGAATATGCAAGCACACGCCATTTGGGATATAGTGGAACTCCTCAAAGTGTGCTCCACAGTCTTCGATTGCAAGGGAAGAAGAATCATGACCTTTGGGTGGATGGAAACTTATATCCTTTAGACCCTGCCACCCAAAAGAGTCCTCCTTTTCATACAATGCATGATGTTGTTCGGTTTGTTGGCAATGGACATGCTGGATTGCTTAGTTATTACAATCGATTGAACCATTCTTAGACATTGGCTATGCAAGCAAGCGAGGTGCAGAGAGCCCAAGCAGACATCTAATGGAGTACGAGAGATGAAATCGTGAAACGCAGACCTAGCAGAATCCATGGTAGTTTGGTAGCTAGGAGAACTATGGATATGATAGTGAAACTTTGAAACTAAAGTAGCTTTATAACCTATATATATCCACATGTTCTAAATATAAATAATAAAAAGAATTATAACTTTTTGGGACAAAACTTGACATTGACATGAAACAAAACCATTCAAAACATCAAAATTAATTGCACCACTATTAATTGGAAAATGCCAAAATCCACAATTGTTCCACCCCAAATTGTTTACAATCTTCAATATTGCATGAGGGATAAAAGTGGCACTATGCATGCGCTTCTCTACACGCTTTCCTACCTTTTCACCATTTAAGGTAAAGTGAAAGGACTCAGATATGCCATCCTCCATGACCAATAGGTGTTCCCACACATCCCTGAGAGTCCAATGTGATGTGACAGTCACATTCTTGACATCTCCTAAATGAGAACCAATACATAAACTTACCCCTATATTATCATCGTCATTAGAGTCACGGAGGGGCCAATGGCCACCTGTTTTCTTCCAGCGCCTATATTGGAAAGCAAAATATAACATTTGGCGGGAGATGTGGTACTTGACAACCACATTGTCCTTACATACATGGCATTGAAACAGATCACCCTTTTGTTCACCTGACCTGCTTCCCCAATTCACCCCAAGCAATTCCTCAAGGGCATTCTCATGTAGGCACTTGCATGACCACATGGTTTTCATTAGGGGAGAATCGGGGTCTCAAAAGGACCTCATAAGGAATGGATTAAGTTAAGACCAAGTGAACCCACTATGGTAACCCATGGGCTAAGGGTCCCCTAGCATTTACTCAACTGACATGGTTACCTTTATTTTGAAATTGATCAACCTTGGCCTTTAGATGGAGGTGGATGGTGGATGGATCAAAGACCTAGGATGCTCAAAATGGTTGGAGGCACCTTTGGTGGGTTCCAAAGTGGCAAGAGTTGACAAAAAGGGGGTCTAATAAAGAGGGAGAAATCGCCATATGCTATGGACCATTGGATCTTGGACAAATTAAAGGTGGAGAGGAAGAGATCAAATCAAGGGCTAAGATCTAGGCACATTTTGGAGGGTGGAGATGAAAGCAATTGATGGAGATGAGATCAAGGGCTGAGATTGAGGCGCATTTTGGAGGGTGGAGATGATGGAGATGACATCAAGGGATGAGATTGAAGCGCATATTGGACGGTCCATATTTCAGTGGCTTTTGCATCCATCTCCTCCCCTAGATCTTGATGGAATCAAGGACCTGAATTCTAGCGCCTTTTTCTTGCATCTCCACCCTTGGATGTATCTCTAGATGGATGGTTGAAAATGATCCACCTTCTATTTTGATCTCATCCATTAGATCCTTCCCTTTTTCAAGGGTTTAGATATAATCCCTTTATCCTTTGATCGTATCCCTTGAATCTAGACCTTGATCTAATGGCTGGAAGTGCTCTACCCCAAATTTGAATGTATCCCTTGGATTGTAGATGAGATCAATGGCTAGGAGTGAAGATCAAGGTACAAACCATGGGTGAGATGTCTACCCACCCATAAATGCTCAACATGGCCTTTTGTACACATCAACATACCAGTGCCCCACACAAAGGAGCACTCTCATTGGTACACCTCAAATCTTTCTCTAATCCCTTGAAATTAGGAAACACTAATTGGAGGCCCTTTTGAGACCCCATTTCTCCCCTAATGTGTTCTGTGCATCTGGATATTCTAAAAACAAGAAGCAAAAATGTGCAAAGGCATAAACCAAGACAACCTTACCCATTTAGAGCCAAATGTAAACTTCATGGCCATGCCCACATCCTTTGCAATCTTTTGCACTGTTCTTGTGTCCACCATGCTGCAATTCATGTCTTCAAGTTGTGGTGTTGCAATGCATTGAAGATGGCCATAGCCTGATGCTGTCCTTGAAGAAATGTACTTGGCATTATACCAATAGATATTTCCATGTTTCAAAGCAGAGGACTTGTGTCCAGCATGCATTTGCCTTCCTAAATCCTCATGAATGGTAGTAAACTTACCTAAGAAGCACTCAACTGGTTCCCACTCCTCAAAGTCTGAAGGAAATACATCTGCTATGCACAAGTGCTATTTCAAAATACAATTTCAAACTAACTCATTACACTTTGAAATCTTACACAAAATGCAGAGTTACAATGCGATGGTCTTATCAATTGATTGCTTGACGGAGGAAGGTGCATGTCCTTCCCCATGTAGATGTGTTGCACCTTTGCAAGCCATCCTTTCTTCCCAAGCTTGAACTTCATGATGCGGCCCTTCCATTCATGCAAAAGATCACCTCTTTTGCTCTTGGGAAGCTTATGTGGACCCTTGGCAGATCCTCTCATGACTATCCAATCATTTAAGCTATAGGTGTAAGGCACCCATTCATTTTTGCTCCTGTGGGACACAAAGTACATGTATGGTCTCCTCACCATGCTTGTACAGAGGTCACAACAGCAATAGTGGACTAGAAAGTGCAACTTGGAGGGAGAGAGAAGCTCCGATAGAGGGAGAGAGAGAGAGAAGGTATAGAGGGTGCAACTGAAGGTTGAGAAGCTCCAAGAGGTGCTAAGGAATGGAGGGAGAAAGAGTAGAGGGGGATGAGCAGTTGCTCCAGGAGGTGTTGTAGCTAGGAATGGAGGGAGAAAGAGCAGAGGGGGATGAGTAGCCACTACAGGAGGTACTGTAGCTAGCAATGGAGGGAGAAAGAGTAGAGGGGGATGAGCAGCTGCTATTGTAGGAGGTGTTGTAGCTAGGAATGGAGAGAATGAGAAGCTGCTATAGGAGGTACTAGAGAGGGAGAGAGACAGTGGAACTAGAGCAGGAGGGGGCAGAGAAGCTGCCAAATGAGTTTTCACATTTGAAAAATGGTGGGAGAATGGAGCTAGACCAGAGAAGAGGAGGGGGCAGGCCTGTAACAAGCTGAGAGAGAGAAAAAATTCACCCAGAAGGGCCCACCACCTCTTGAATGACTTGTAGGTTTGTTTGGGGGAGGTGCATATGGGAGGAGGGTCAAGCATGGGTTGAGGGGGAGGAGGGGATGGTTTGAGTGGTCCTCGGTATAAGAGGAGTAGACAATAAGGGCTGTTTGTAGGTCTGCCCACCCTCCACCTCAACATGACATTGCCCCACAAAAAGGAGCACTCCCATTGGTACACCTCAAATACCTCACTAATCCCTTGAAATTAGGAAACACTAATTGGGGACCCTTTGGAGATCCCAATTCTCCCCTAATGTATGATGTCGATGAAAGATATCGAAGCAAAATGAGGAGCCATGGAATGCAAGCTTCTCTAAGAAAGATATAGCTTCTAGCATGGTTGTGGGAATCATGATGGAGCAAAAGATACCATACTTTAATATTTTTGTGAAGTGTTCGCAACCTCATATTGGGGGCTACCGTTTTATCTTATCTAGAGGCCTAAACACGCTCGCAATGCCACCTTCTCCACCATCAAACTTTTGAGAATTATGAGCTCCATTAGAGGCTCTCATGGATGAATGGAGTAAATTTTTTAGTACGGAGGTAAGTAGGCTGCGTCAAAAGATTATGGTTGAGTACTTTAAGACATCTTCACATGAGATAGACCATAAATTTGGTTAAGAGCAGAGTAGATGGGCTGAAGTAAAAATCCATCTCGAGCTGTCCATCCAAAACCGTGAGAAGGTGTACAAGACTGAATGCTGCGGATCAGAGGGATGCTAGTTTGGCTCAAAAACAGAGAGGGCATGAGAAGGATAAGAGGGATGCTAGTTTGGTTCAGAAACAAAGAGGGCACAAGCAGGATCTGATGGATGCTAGTTTGGTTCAAAAGCAGCCTAGACAAGGAGCCCCACATCAAGGGTCTACATGCAAACACTTCAAGATAGAAATAGAAGCAGATGCTGCTTTTGAACAAAAAAATAAAAAAACAAACGACTGTTGCGTGCAAAACAAGTACAAAAGATAAAAGAAGAGGAAGGACGAGCCATGGCCATGTTGGTGTGTTCTGTCCAAATATAAGTAGCCGTGACAATGGAATTATGTTTGAAGGGCCTACGTATTTTGAGAAGACGTTCACCAAATTCTTCACACAATACCTTCAACAAATTCCACATGAACAGGGTGAAGAGGCAAATTCCAAGATATTTTTGAAAGAGACAAAGGGAACTTTCTTACTGCATTGTAAATTTGAGCCGATTGATGGTCAGCATTACACTTATGCTTGCAATGAACTTGTTAGACAAGCAAGAGACTCTAGAATACTGACTCCAAAGCAAATTTCAAAGGTTCTTCCCTTTAATTTTTTTATAGCCACAATATGTATTTTTAAGCACCGAGTAAGCACCCGATACTTTTTGAAAACAATTGACTATGTCAAGTAAAATGATTAGATTTGTACAAAAGTCTAAAAGAATCTTATACCAACTCTATGTTTACTCCAAGACAAGGACCTAGTGACCACACTTGAATCACCCTTAATAGCACAGTTCAACATTTATAATAGTTATCCATAAGGTTGGAAACCTTCAACTCTATCACATGCACAATAGTGACTAGCTACTAGGACATCCCCACAGACGTCATCATCACTTTAATGGTAGGATTTTTCCAATGTATTAAATTATGCTCACTATGCACACAAGATCATGGCTGCATATCACTTTATATAAAAGACGGTTATCAAGTTTCTATCAAACATTCTAGAGGTGAGGGGATGACTCGACCATGAGGAAGGCTAGCAATCCAAGGAAAGAACACATTCTCTACAAATAAGAGATGGTGAGAATCCAGTCCATGAAGAAGAGGTAATAAGCAAATAAGGCGTGCAAAGTTTTACAATTGTAGCTACAAAGGCAACTTCTTAAAAGGGGTGAGTGTTGTAAGCGAAAAAGAGAAACAAAGAATGTTTGGAACTCTTGTATAGGCCATTTCACTATATAATTCAACCAAGCCACATTATACTACATGATCTCTTGCAACCATTAGCTACTGTTTTCGCCTCCTCCATAGCCACTTCCTTTCGTTTCTTCCTGTCTACAATCTCCATAGCCTGCCGCCACCATTCGGATCTCTTGGAGCTGTCCTTGAGTGCTCTACCTCCCTTGGCAACCTTCTAGCTTGCTGGTCGGCACATTCTATTCAAGGCACACCTGCACGTGTGGACCTTTGAAGAGTTTTGGAGCTCTTTCATTGCCAATTTTAGGATTTGCACGACATTGCAGCAAAAACTGACCACTCGTGCACATTGGTTTAAAATTTTGAGGTTTTTTTGAAGGCTTTTTCGACCTACTTGAGGCTGTTATTTGCATCTCCGAGCTGTTTTGGTTCTACTGCTACACAACCACCTCCACCAGAGTCATCTACGAGCAGGGTCTTGATCTCTAGGGCATCTAAAACACTGTTTTTCAAAAGGGTGACCTACTGCAACACTTTGAAGCTGCTCTTGAGACCTGCCTTCGCATTTGGAGCACCTACAGCTATTGCCTTGCACATTTTGAACCTATGTGTGCAATTTGCCGTTCTTCAGGCCTTCGACCAGCTGCTGCAACTATATAGAGAAGCACCTCTTCGATTATCTTGCACACGTGGAGGCTGCTATTGCATTTTGGAGTCCTAGACTAGCCGCCATACTTGCTGGTTCTTCAGTTGGTGTTGCGAGTTTGTTACCTCAGTTGGCACACATGGAGTCTCGCCCTCGTGGTGAAGATCAATCCGCACAAGTCTCAGCTTGGGATGAGAAGAATGACACAGCACTAGCGCTTATTGGTGTGAGGTTGGCTAACAAACTACATCACCTTGACCTCACTACTTCAACCACGGAGGCACTGGACAAGCTCGAGAATATGTACGCCACATCTACATGATCTATCCCTCTCTGAGGTGGTAGTTGATGATCAGTGATGTTGTGTGTGTGGAGCCAAATAAAGGTTCTTAACCTTGAGTTGTCCCTCTAAATTGAATGTATTTGGAGTCAATAAGAGATACTTCGTCCGTATAAGAATAGGAAGAGAAAATCTTTTGTTCGGAAGTTGAAGGTTGATCTTTTGAAAGAACCTGTACTGCTGTGCCGAAGTCTTTATCATTGAAATACTTTCCTTTGAATGAATTCGAAACATCTATAGATAATGTAGAGATTACCATAGCTATTGCTAGAGGTAACCTACTGAGAGCATCTGCAACTACATTGCGTAGTCCTGGAATGTACTCAATGGTCATGTGAAAGTTGGCCAGAAACTCAACCCAGCGTGCTTGTCGAGCATTCATGACTGGCTGAGTAAAGATATACTTTAAAGAGTGATGGTCTGTTTTGACCACCAAGTCAGCTCCCATGAGATAATGTTTCCAAGAGCGATAAGCATGTAAAACGGCAAGAAACTTCTTATCATAAACTGGGTGGGTATCAGGTTTGGATATTAGAATGTTTATGGCTGTCAAAAGCAATAACTCTGCCTTCTTGCATCAAGACTGCTCCTGTAGCGATGTCGGAAGCATCGGTCATGACCTCAAATGGAAGGTTTGGGTCAGCAATAGCCATAACTGGTGTAGTAGTGAGTGCTTGCTTGAGTTGTTGGAAACTATACTCTGTTTCGGGAAGCCACTAAAAACATGTTGTGGTTTTCAATAATTCGGACATAGGAGCTGCGATTTCGGAAAACTGATAGACCTTTGTATGGTAGAAATTTGCCAATCCGAGAAAAGAGCGGACATCATGAACATTCTTAGGAGTAGGCCAATTTCGGATTACCTCGACCTTCTTGGGATCCACAGAGATGTTGAGCTGAAATAACATGTCCCAAATATTCGAGTTGGATTTTGAAGGACTCACTCTTCTCAATGTTGATGTAGAGAGAATTTGCGCTGAGAACTTCAAAAACTTGGTGAAGATGTTGTTTGTGCTCATGTAGAGATCTGCTGAAAACGAGGATGTCATCAAGGTAAACGATGACAAACTTATCGAGGAAAGGCCTCAAGATGTCGTTCAAGAGTGTCATGAATGTGGCCGGGGCATTGTTTAACCCAAAAGGCATGACCAAACATTCATAGTATCCATACTTTGTTCGAAAAGCTGTCTTATATTCATCGCCTTCTCGTATGCATATTTGATGATAACTTGAATGAAGATCAATCGTTGAGAATTGTGTTGCATGTAGAAGTTGATCAAAGAGGTCATCGATGCGAGGCAATGGATACTTGTTTTTTATAGTGAGCTTGTTGAGGGCTCGGTAGTCGATGCAAAGGTGCATTGACTTATTCCTTCAATGTCTTGACCATTTGTAAAAGTTCATGGAATAGAATTTGGCAATACAGCATTGATTAAGTATAAGATAAAATGTTAGCTTGGTTGCTAATAAAGAAGACAAAAAACTGACATAGGAATTTATTTGGATCTTCTCGACGTATGTAAATTCAAACTCTTCCATGTTCAACAGTATGACAAACAGCACGTGTTATTGGCCAGAGTGTTATGATAGAAAAGATTGAGAGTGCAGCAGTGTCACAAGATTTTTACAGGCGTTTCATCTAGAAACGCCTAAAAATACTTATTTTATAGAAGTTATATATATAATATACTTCATAAATAATTGTCTTCAGATTCTCTCTCTCTCTCTCTCAAAAGAGCTCTCAGATATCCATATTGTGCACACAATGCACATTGCACACACATATTACACAACTGAAAGAGTAAAAAGATGCGTCACGCAGCCTATAGATTGAGGTTTACAAAGACACAGATCTTCCACTTTACAAATTACTACTAACTAATTAGTTGCAAGTGCATATGGCTACTAGCATATGCCATGGCCCATAGTTCAAACAATAAACTTTTAACTTTATAATTCAAATTTTAGAATCAAATTTCAAGATTCAAGATTCAAAATATAACAAAATGTATTATGTACTACTGTTTACATCATACATGTAACATGCCATAATGATATACTGGTAACTGTATGGTGTAAACTGTATACATAATCAAAGCCCGTCGCCTGCAAGCCAGCTAGCTGCTAACAACTGCAGTGTACACAGTACACTCTAGAGTCTAGTCTCGACTCTCTAGAGCTAGGGACCGCTGCCCTCTCCAAGATCTGCTGCCTCATCACTGTCATCATCAGCACTGGAATCAGCAGATGGATCTACATCCTCTGTGGAGGAAGAGGAAGTGCCACCCTCGAACCAAGTAGGGGCTCGCAACTGATCTGAGTCCTCTGAGTCCGCACTGTCTACCAATGCCGCCTCCTCCTCTGGCTCATCTCTGCCTGGACGTCCTCGGGATGACGATGCAAGAACAGATACATGTGATCCCCCTCGTGAGGCTCGTGCTCGACGTTGATAACCACGAATCTGGGGTGTCCGTGTATCCTCTGCAACAGTAGCAGCACGTACTCGTGGTGCACGAGCTTGAGCCATCGAACGTGTCTGATGTCGGAATCGAAGCATATCCTGTCGCAGGAACTCGTAAGCATTGTCATTCTCTTGATTGTGCTGGATGATTGTTAGACACTACTTCTAATCTCCTACTGCAGATCACGGGAGAAGCACCGAGTTATTCCACCCAGCCAAATCCTGCTAAAGCATGAGAACTCACAGAGAATTCAAATCATAAACATACGTGAACAGTTCCTTCTCATCTCTCACTAGCTTCAACAAGCCCCATCTCCCTAGATAGATCTAGATGCCACATGTCATCCATATAGGGCCTTCCTAATGCAACATTTCACCCCTCTCTTGGGATGCATTAAATCCTTTGCCCCTAGGCACATTCTTTGCATTAGGCCCTTAGCCTTGGATCCACCTAGTCTGGTGCTATCAACCCTCACCTAGGACCTTGACATTAATTCCCTCCCGATCATTTACATGAAGCACAAACAAATATATTACAAAGATAGATCCTTTAAGGGAAATGTCGACTGATTCTTCTGAGGTCATGCTACCTCGGCTAGAGCGTAACATTCCTTCCCTCTTCAGACATCAGCATCCTCGATGATAAAATCTGGGAACACTCTCCGCAACTGGTATACGGATTCCCAGGTAGCTTCGGATAGAGGCTGACCATGCCATGCAACCAACACCATGGGTATCTTCTAATTTCGTATTTGCATTGTTCCTCGGTCCAGGATTCTTGTTGGTTTGCGCCTCGCATTATCCTCTATCTCCTGAAACAAAACCACACCTTCGATTAGTGAGTCACCTGTATGTAAAAATTTCTTTAAGCACGAAACATGAAAAATCGGGTGCACCTTACACCCCAGTGGCAATTCTAATTTATAGGCTACCTTGCCTATTCTCTTTAGAATTAACCACGGCCCACAGTATCGAGGTGATAACTTAGCACACTCTCCTGAAGTCAATGACTTCGAGTGCGAAGGAACACTGAGAGAAACTTTTTCTCCTTTCTTAAATACTCTTATAGACCGGTTTTCATCCGCATACACCTTGGCTCTATCCATAGCCTGGCAGATATTAGCTCTCGCAAGTGCTAGCATCTCCCGCATCTGAACTACAAAGTTCGCGGCACTAGGCACTTTCTGAGGTACTCCAACTATAGTAAATCGTTCATAAGCATGTCGAATGTCGCTGGAGCATTGGTAGGTCCGAAGGGCATTACCAAAAACTCATAATGACCAAACTTGCTTCTGAAAGCGGTTTTATGCACATCCTCGGCTCTAATCCGGATCTGATGGTAGCCACACTTAAGATCTATCTTGCTGAAAATCACGGCTCCATGTAATGCATCTAGCAAATCATCAATCCGAGCCATCGGATACCTGTGCTTAGCAGTGATATTATTCAATGCTCTGTAATCTATACAGAGGCGAAACGTATCATCATGGATCTTCTTGATGTCATTTCTGATTTCACAAATGGTGAACGCCTCGTCCCATTTGTGTAACCAGGTCTCAATGACATCAGAGCTACGATCGTTCATCCGACCAGAATACTTTTCCTGTCTGTAATTGGTAATATTTGGCACTTTAGCCTTCCTAGGCTCGACCGTATGGACACTAGACTCCGGTTCCATTGGAGCCTTTCCCTTCTCCTCTCGAGAAGGTCTGGCAGACATACTGTGTATTACTCTTCTAAGTTCAGACTCCCCTATATTGGCCTGCAACTGCTGTGCTAATAACTATTGCAAGGCATCCTCAAGCAATGCAATCCTGCCAGATAAAGTGTGAGCTACTGGGCACGACACCTGCTGGGTCGGCTGGACTCCTGATTCACTAGGGTGCCTCCTGGAAGCTCCCTCTTCTGCTTCCATTTTGTTCAATGGGTGTTTTGTTCTGGTTTGTTTTGTTTTGTTTTGTTTTGTTTTGTTTTTTTTTTTAAACACTGCTGGAACACTGTATTTACAAGCTGACACAATTCAGTGTACTAACACTCTGACACAATTCCCTATACTAGGGAATACCTGCAATCCCACATGTATCCTGACTAGGCATTTGACACATGCATAACCCAAATAGCGCTTTTCCCTATACTAGGGAAATTCCTGCAAACTGACTCTGACTGAAGCACACAGATATAATCTGTCCCTGCTACAGTATCATAAACCACAAACTCTGCTACAACCGCAAAAGCGTAAACTGCTTCTGACAAAACAGGAATGACTAAAAGCAAAAAAGAAAAAATAGATAAAGTGCTCTCTGGTCTTGTTCGCTCCTCTTTTTGGCCAAGGCGTAGCTGTCTGATCGAATTCTGTCTGAGGGAATCAAGTCAAACAGTAATTTCTATCTCCTGGCAAATCATATATGCAGATATCGCAAAACCTGCAGCCTATGTTCTTTGGCTATGGGTCGCCTGGTTTTCCTGATTCGTAACTCTCTGTTTGCGTGGCCTCCTATCCTTGCCTACACTGCTCAAGGCCCTACGCTCCTGTGACAAATCTGCAGTCACAGCTTACGTGCTCAGTCCAAATCCTGAATATGCGGCCAGTTGCTCGTCGACTAGCGCTCCACGCCTATCGTCCCCTCCAGATCACAGGCAGCGCCAGCGATTTCGTCAATTGCCCTAGAGGATCCCCCACGCTTCCATCATAGACTACGGGCAGCGCCAACAGCCAAGTCACAGGATGGTCATCAACGATTTCGTCAGTCATGGGCTATCAGCGTCGAAGGGTCTCCCCGTTCACGAGTCGCTTCCACCGTATGCCACGAATAGTCCTAACACCGTCCATCAAGGTCGATGAGCGCAGAACCTGCCCGTCAACCCACGAACCTTTATGCACAGCACACCGCAATTCCTGCTCGCCAGTGCCAGAGGACCACCACGTTAGACACTACTTCTAATCTCCTAATGCAGATCACGGGAGAAGCACCGAGTTATTCAACCCAGCCAAATCCTGCTGAAGCATGAGAGCTCACAGAGAATTCAAATCATAAACATACGTGAACAGTTCCTTCTCATCTCTCACTAGCTTCAACAAGCCCCATCTCCCTAGATAGATCTAGATGCCACATGTCATCCATATAGGACCTTCCTAATGCAACATTTCACCCCTCTCTTGGGATGCATTAAATCCTTTGCCCCTAGGCACATTCTTTGCATTAGGCCCTTAGCCTTAGATCCACCTAGTCTGGTGCTATCAACCCTCACCTAGGACCTTGACATTAATTCCCTCCCAATCATTTACATGAAGCACAAACAAATATATTACAAAGATAGATCCTTTAAGGAAAATGTCAACTGATTCTTCTGAGGTCATGCTACCTCAGCTAGAGCGTAACAATGATGGACATGTTGACAGGTTCTAGCTTGATCTTGCCACGATTGACTTGCTTTGGGCTTCCACTCGATGCTACCAGTACCATCTGCAGACCTGTACTTCTCAAGTAGACGTAGGTTGGCATTGACATATACCAACCTATTGAGCTGCTCCACGCTCAACCTGACATAGTTTACAAAGCATAAAGAAGTCAATTCTCACGACTTAAGAATTGTTTTTCAAAATGTTACAAGCTTGACGCTATACTATATAGCCTATAAATAAGAACTATAGGAAGTTAGAACTTACTTGTTTCTCTTCCTGGTGTGTATGTCTGCACATATGCTCCATATCCTCTCAGCTGGACCTGATGTGCAATCTTGCGAAAGGATGCGGAGAGCTAAGTTCTGCAATGAGGGATTCAAAATCCCAAATTTCTCCCACCAAGTAAGAGCCAACAGCCTGTTGTCTCTTTCCTTGGCAATTGCACGGGAGAAATGACCCATGTCATTGCGGAACTCCACTATGTCCTCTTCAATGCTATTGCAATTTGCAATACAGAAGAAGACAATATAAATAATTAGATAAATCATAAATGATAATATTAAATACAAAGTTGAAAGCACTTAGAAGTTAGTAGTGAGTAGGCTACAAACTTGTACGCCATGCTACCTCACCTATTCTGGACCGATGAGTCGCATACTTTCTCCAAGTATTGGGTCCATCTGTTCACAAGCACCCGATCATTCCATTAAGCAGGCTCCTTCCACAAGGGATGGAGCATATGTGCAACAGTGTGGATTGGCCTATGAAACCAATCCCATCTCTTCCTCCAAATTCCTAATATGTCATCCTTTCTAAAAATTTACCAAAAGGAATCAAGTTAGAGACTAGACTCTAGAGCTAGGAGAACTGAGTATTGAACTTACAAGTTTCAACTTATATGTACCTGCTCTGGTTGAGGATCTCAATAGAACAATCCTCCGTTGCTTTTCGAAGCTTCAGCATGAACTCGTATAGCAAGCCCATAGTACAAGCCTCATGGTCAAAGAGTCGAAGCACGAAGTACAAGGGCTTTGGACATCTGAATGCAAAGGGCTTCCTGCCAAAACTGATTGTCAAAGACAATCCCCTCGACATTCTGTCCAGCAGGCAATCTGGAGTCACTCCAATCCAACCAATCTGAACTGGTCATCATGCGACGAAGGCTCTCTTTGGTCTTAACCAGCCTACAAATGATAAAGTTTAAACAAATTTAAACAATGAATAATTTGAGGAATTGATCTTTGAATGATGAAAATTGAATCATGATTCATTAATCATACCTGCTAAGAACCAAGAAGATGTAGCCAAAGCGTGTCTTTGAGGGTCTCAATAGCTCCTACTTACACTCCCTTCTGAATAGGGCCAGTGCATGTGGCTTACGAGTGATATAAGTCACTAGCTGCATTGCTTTTTCGACCACACTAGACACCCAAGGCAGCTTTCCAATATCCTTCATCATCAAATCAAGAGAGTGTGAGACACAAGGTGTTCATACTATCTTGGGATACTTCTCCTCAAGAAGACTTCCCATTCTCTTGCAGTTGGAGCCATTATCGGTGATGACTTGCACCACATTGTCCTCACCAACCTCCTTGATGGCTGCCTCAATATGACCACATATCCACTCTCCGGTGATGTGAAGGCCGGCATGTGAGGCATCAACCACCCTCAAGAATATGCTTCCCACACAACTAGTGACCAAGATATTAATCATGTGTCTCCTCTTCGTGTCACTCCATCCATCGGAGACTATGGTGCATCCATACCGACTCCAAGCTTCCTTGAGTCCCTCCATGTCTTTCTTGATTAATCCCACCTGCTTCTTCAAACGTGTGGTGCGGAGAGTCTCAGAACTAGCAGGTGTAAGGGATGATGCCCCTGCTCTACCAGCAGCTACAAGTGCATGATAAAACTTCTTGTAGGCAGGAGTCCTTGCAACATTGAAGGGAATATTGCAAGCGTAGAAAAACTACTCCTCTGCAATTGCAGCCTCTTGCTTCAGGCGTGGTGCCCAAGCAACCTGTATAGGAGTAACTCTCGGAGTGATAGCTGCTGGACCACGCGGCCTCTTGGCAGGAGGCTGTGGAGGAGCTGATGGCATAGCGGACAGCCCAACTGATACGGATGCCGATGGAGTGGTGCCATGTAGAGGCTAAGTAGAGGCACTCCCATGAACTTGTGATGTCGATGTAGATGGAGTATACCCATGCCCCTCTTGCTGTGAGTGAGAACACTCCACATTCCCGGTATCTGACTGGGATGATGTGAGAGTGACGGTTGCCTCTATGCCCAACTTCTGCTGCTCAACCAACACATTCGCTTGAAGAACTTGATCTGTGATCACGGGATGGAGGAGGGATCGAATCTCAGCAAATTTGGATGAGGTACCTCCATATGCCAAGAAGATCCCCTCTGGAATGGCATGGCAAGCACTCTTACCCTGGCCTCCGATCCATAAAAAATGTGCTCGAACTCGAGGGGCAGATCCCGTCAAAGTGTCACCACAAAACTTGCATACTGACCTCCTTGTGCCAGATGTGCCATATCTCTTTATAAAAACGGTATCCTGCCATACATCCCGTTTTGTGCTTCCACTCGGTCCACCGGCACGTCTTGAGGCCATGGTATGGGAGTAGAGAGTAGAGAAGAGTAGATTGTAGAGGCTAGAGGAGAGTAGAGGGTAGAGACTAGAGTAGAGGGTAGAGTAGAGGGTAGAGTAGAGTAGAGTAGAGTAGAGGGTAGTGTAGAGCAGAGGGTAGAGGGTAGACCCTAGAGGAAAGTAGAGGGTAGACCGTACAGACTAGAGTAGAGGGTAGAGTAGAGTAGAGTAGAGGCCCGAGGGTAGGCAATGGAGCAGCGCGGGAGGAGCAAAAAAACGAAAACGGCGGCCAAAATCTGCAAGAAACTCATTGCGGCGGATTTTTGGACAGGCAACGTATCGCCCTAACTGCGCGTTTCGGGCGTTTCGAAGAAACGTTTCGTCTAGAAACGTTTCTTCGCGTTTCGGTGCCCCGAAACGCGTTTTTTGGTGACACTGGAGTGCAGTCTCTGACGACTGAAGAGCATCTAAGGAGCCACATGCGCGCAATCTCATTCATGGTTTGGGTATTTTACCAGACACAAGATCTTGCTTTGGTCATTCGCATTTACGGCGCAGGACGATGGCAGGATGCAGAGACAAGAGGTTAGGATGAAGAAATTCGGAGGATGTACACCTCTCAGTAGATAGTAGCCCAATATGAAAGAAGGTGGTACATTGATCCAAATCCTTGCAGCATGGCAAAGGAGGAGGCTTGGAGGTTTTGGGTGTGGGAGAGAAGCCCCTTGCAAAGGCTTCAGTGGGACCCAACAGAGTAGTTTTGGAGAGAAACTTTCATTCAAGAAGCCCCTGACATTCATTTTTTCAGCTATTCAGTGAGATTGGGTGGGAGGATCCAGATAGCGAGATTGATGGCATGCCAGTCGCAACAAAGCATTGGCACTGACAGGGACTCTCTCAGAGGTTCCTTGAGGATGTTTTGCACAGGCTCCGGGAGAGTTACAAGCCAAGGAAGATCTTCCACTTCCTTTGGCTGTTCGCACACAGAGCCCTTGCAGTGGGCACCTGTGGTCATTTTCCAGTTACATGCTCACCATGTGGTTTTGCAGAGGAGTCTCAGCGGCACTGCATTTGGGATTGCCTGCTCACACAGGAGTATGGACACCTGGATACTGTCATAGATGAGAGCTGATAGCGAGCATCATTGCCTCTTACAAATGGACAGCTAGGTGCAGGCAGGCCATAGAGCAGCAGACCACATCAGCCTCGGAGACACTGGCCAGCATTTGCATAGATATCATTCATACTCTCAAAGGTAGATGGGATAGAGTCCAAAGAGCTTCGGATCGCGCTAGGTGCAGGAGAGAGGCTTTTATGAGTATATGAGAACCAGGCCCCTTCATTTATTTTACAGATGTAGTATAATATGGCATTATAAATGACCGGAGTGGCTATTTGTTCAGCCCTTTGTACGAGGTAATACCCCATAAAGTGGCCAGCCAAGGGGATATCCTTGTGTTTTTATATTGTACCCTTCATTGGGGAGTTGTAGTTTCCTTGGTGTCTATGTCCCTAAGGAGTCTATCAATAGGAGTTCCTTTTCTGAAAAAAAAAATAATACTAGGATGCCATTATGTGAACGTGAAATGGAAACTAGCACTTGTATTTATTCTCCTGTTCCACCTAAGGACATTGAGATGTGCATAGATAAAGTATCCTGATCCACAAAGAGCATCTAGCCTTCACTCCTCTCAATACCTAAATATATCACCATCTGTTTTATAGAAGTCTTCTAATTCTTGGGCTGATCTTCTTTCTCTTCATACACAACCTCAATACAAGGCAATCATCTTTATCAAACGCAAGTTATATCTGCTTCTCCAGGACTGCTGGTACTTTTATCTTCTCTGTGTAACAGTTGGAACATTGTGCTGACTTGCCTGTCATGCTCTTAGAAGATCACGTCTCTATAAATGAGAAACTTCTTTGCCATGGAATAGTACCCTGTGTATCCGTTAGTAGATTACCAAATGAATATGCCGTCGAATATGGTCCTTGTAGTTGTTCGGGACAAAGAGAGAGCAATAAAAATCCAGAACCTAAACAGGACTAGTGCTCAAGTGCCCTCTTGTACCATTGCCAAATACACCCCGCATTGGCCAAATCGTGAAAGCCGTTATCCTATAGAATGCGTATTGTAGTTACACACAGACGTTATTAGATGTCCTCTCCACTCAGCCTCTTCTACCTTCAGTCAAGCCTTCTCTCAGTTCCCAGCCTGCTCCAGATAGCAGATAGCACATGATATGATATATATTTTTGTACTTGATTTTGCATGAGCCATTGAGCTCTTTTTATTTCAGCACAGTACTCAGCAAAGGGTCTTAGCGCGCTCTTTGCCTCAGCCCCTTGTGGCATGTGTGAGTTTTCCCCCTTTGGTGTCACCTTGTCCCATAGGCCCACGAGGCATCCCATGGACGTTAATCTCTCTCTCTCTCTCTCTCTCATACACACACACACATTCTTCAAGTGTTTGGGACTCGAGACCAGCTCCCTCAGCAGCAGCATCTTGTGGCACACAGGGTACAATATGTAGGGCGTGAGCGCAACATGCCTATTCTGAGTTGTAACATCGCATTGCACTGGACCCATACACCAATTTGGTCTCCAATGAACAATGACATGAGTGTTTTGTATTACATTCAGCCTCCCCACATGGTAGCAATCCGAATAGAAATCTTGATTCCGGCGAATGCAGCATTAAAAGATCTTTTTCTTTTCCTCATATGTCCGATATCACACTCCACCCTCTTATGCTATGAGCCAGTCATTCCCCTAACCTAATGCTCCACAACTCATCCAACACACCCACATACCAACTTCATCCACTACCTTCAGTATGACTTTAATCAATCACTAGAATCACATATGGTAGTCATCTTGCTACACTTTTAGAGACCGTTGATACCCAAGCAACCATTGACACCAAAGCCAAACTAGTTACCTCGATCCACTCTAGATCGCATCTTCGTTGTTGCTTTGTCGATTTCTAGAAGGCCTTCAACTTGATACCACGGACCCATCTCATCTCACGATTTCATGCCTTGGATATTGCATAAGGTCGCAGGAAGTTGTCCCAATCTTTGGTTGCCACTTGTCAGCCTGTTAGAGGGTTGTAATTTCAAAGTTGTCACATTTGAACATTTATACACATCATCATGATCGGGTTGATCTCTAATAAAGGCCCTCATGGATCATTACAAAAATTTTCGATTTGAATCTGTATTTTGCACAAAAATGTTGGCAGGCACTTTCGAGTTCCTGCAAATCCTGCACCAAATCCAGTTTTGACACCTCCATCTGAGTGGCAATTGCTGCTAGAAGGGGTGTGCAAAGTATTTCTCCCATCAGATTTGATTTAAACTTTTTTGAAAGCCAAATATAGGGGAAGAGACCTCTGAAACAGTTGCTGGAGCGACCCTTGATTCCTTTATCATGTGACAAGCCCTGAAGGATTTATGACAGGCTGGCAGGCACTTTCGAGTTCCTGGAAATCCTGCTCCAAATCCAGTTTTGACACCTCCATCTGAGTCGCAATTGCTGCTAGAAGGGGTGTGCAAAGTATTTCTCCCATCAGATTTGATTTAAACTTTTTTGAAAGCCAAATTTAGGGGAAGAGACCTCTGAAACAGTTGCTGGAGCGACCCTTGATTCCTTTATCATGTGGCAAGCCCTGAAGGATCTATGAGAGCGGCTAGAAGGGCTCACTATGGTATCAAGAGCCAGCTACTAAATGAAAAGACCATTCATAGGGAGCAGCTCAAAAAAGTAACAGTCCATTAAAGTCATATGCCAGAGATTTGATGAATACAAGAGTCTTCCTGTTCATCTCAGGTCAGTCCTTACATTCCAACAATATGTTCAGAGTGTGAGACCTTCAGATTCTAGGAGAGGGATACATCAAGGCAATTGAAACCCGCCTTAACAACGTAAAGGGTGGTAGGATCCACTTAATTACAGCATACACAGTAAATTGACAATTATGCACCATAGATTAAATCACAAGGGAGCTAGAGCGCTCCTACTCAGATACAAGGACACCGATTGACCCCAAATGTTGGCGCCCCTTGCAGTATTTATTTAACATTCATTTAAAGCCAAGTGGCTGATTACAAAGGCCTCTGGGAAGCTGCACCACAGGCAAACCAACGCCCGCAGACTCCCCGTCCAGCCCACCCTGTTATTCCCTACTCAACCCCAAATGGTGAAATGGCACCCAATTACTAGACAACCCTGTGTCCTCAACCAACCAAAGCATGCAACAGAGACCCCAAAATCATCCACTGTTTGTGCCACACCTGCAATTGCACAACCAAGTGCCCAACCAGCTAGACACGGCTACACAACTGCAAGACAACTCCCACCACACACAGCCAGATTCTGGTGCAATCAAACCAAATCGCTATCCCAAAACAAGTCGAAATCAACCTGGAGCCTTCTTGGCCACAAACCACTGCATAAATCCACCTTCCCACAAGGAATCAATTCCAAACGCAATAGCCAGCCAGCAACAAGTCCAAGAATGGAAAAAGCAGGCAAAGAGAAGCTTCCTTGGCCAAGAATCCTCTGAAAACAGGTCACCGGGGCTCGAAAACCCTAAAACCAGCGAGAAACAGTAGATCCAGCTCTGGCTTGACCTAGAAGCATCGTAGGAGAAGTCTTCCAAGCCTAGAGAACAGCAAAGTCAGCAGCAACATCCCAAAAAGCAAGCAGAAAACAGGTTGAAATCCCTGTAGATAGCTCTTGTTGAGCCGGAAACAATTCGTAGCACCTGGTAGCAGCTCCTAGACAACTTGAAGGCAGATCACGACACCTGTAGCAGCTCCTAGCAAGCCCGACCAGCACCTGGAAGCCTCTGAGTCAGTTGCGAAATCCCCAGACAGGCTCTTGGTCCATTGCGAAATCACCAGGTAGGCTCTTGGGTAGCTCCAAGCTGGTGGCAACACTCCCTGGCAACTCCTGGCAGGCTCTGGCAAGTGGCGAATTCCTCTGGCAACTTTAGCAGGCTCTGGCAAACCTCGAAATCTGCTTTGGCTCCTTCTGGGGCTGTTTCTGGCCTTCTAGATCCAAAAGAAGTCCCTTGTGCTAAAAATAGCAATTTTTAATTGCACCACTCTTTTGGCCCCCTGTTGCACACTTTGGCCCTAGGAATTAATTGCCTAGTAATTGGGCGCACATTCACAATTCCCAAGCACCCACTAGGGAATTTTAATTCCCCAAGTCCCGCACACATGGCCGGACCCTCGCGCCCTAGAGACTCAAGGCAATTACGTGCAAATTACAGGAGTCGCAAATCAAAAGTCCCATAATTTCACGTCCTCGTGACAGACCCCCCTCTTGAAAGAAGGCAAACGTCCTCAATTGCCTACAAACCAAACAAAAAGAAATGATAGCAATGAAAAAATCAAAAGCAAGTGAAATACCAAAGCTGAAATAGAAAAATAACCAAATAACCAAATCTGAAAGACAACCAACAATGCCGCCAACAGATCAACCAAGTTTGAAATGGGAGCGACCCAACAGACCAACCAAACCTAAAAGGACAATGTACCAATGCCATCAACAAGTCAACCAACAATGAATAACTATCTGTAGAGCCATGGTAACAAATACAAAATACATTGCACATAAGATGAATCATAGAGGCCCTCCCGGTGAAGATACTATGAGCAACCAGTACCTCGGGTGAAAGAAAAATGCAACACCAAGTGTCCTCTAGATACATGAGCGGGTCTGTACAAAAGGAATGGAAGTGCTAACTCCCCCCCTGTGCATCAAGTAATGCTACAGACCCCTGGCGCTCTGTTGAACCCGAATGAGTGCCATGCAAAGTGGGCTCCAACTGGAAAGCCGCAAGGTAAAACTGTAACACCTGAGGAGTATCTGCTAACTTGTCCTCGTCCAACCACTTCGCATGCAATGATGACTAATTATAAAATTTCACCAAGTAGTGTCGTGCAACTTTACCTCTTACCTTCCTTTCCCTATGTGCTAGAATCTGCTCGGGTACAAGGATCTCATCCATATCTTCCACCTCTAGGTGCATCTCCCAAGGCAGATCCATAGGCACATCACCTTGAAAAGGCTTGAGGAGACTCACATGAAAGGGATTGTGAATCCTCCAATGGTCAGGCAACTGTAAGAAAAATGCTACATCATTAATCGGCTCAGTTACCTTGAAAGGCCCATAGTACCTCATACTTAGCTTAGGGAATAGCCGAGTACGATCCTGTGTACTTTTCAGCCTTGCTTTCTGAAAACGCAACAAGACATAATCACCTTCCTTGATGACAACGTCACGCCTATGCTTGTCTGCTACCTTTTTTTGCTTCTACTGTGACTTTTGCAATGCTTGTTTCACCCTCTGATAATCTATGTCCAAGCTCTCCACATACTTATCAGCCTCAAAAAATTTATCTTTCGTCTGCAAGATAGGTGGAATCTTACGTCGGGCTTCCACTATCTCAAATGGAGCTTTACCTGTGGAAGAATGTACCATCTTATTGTATGCATACTCCACCACTGGTAAAAACTTATCCCATTGTGACTGGTGCTCTGAAACATAGCATTTCAGCAAATCTAGAACTGTGGAATTAGCCTCCTCCGATTGCCCATCGGTCTGTGGATGAAAAGCAAAAGAAAATAGGAGAGTAGTGCCCATATTCTCAAAAAGTTCCCGCCAAAACAAGCTGGTCATGCACAGGTCTCTATCACTCACAATGGACTTTGGCATACCATGATACTTGAAGATATTATGCATAAATAACTTCACCATATGATCTTCCCCAATCGTCTTCTATACATGAATGAAGTGCGCCTGCTTGCTAAAGCGATCAAGGATCATCGATAATCCATCATTACCTGTAGGTGTCCTCAGAAAATAAAAAATAAAATCCATGGCTATGCTCTCCCATGGTCCATCAAGTATGAGCAAAGGACATAACAGTCCAGGAGTCTTCCTATGATCATACTTCACCTTCTAACAAGTTATGCATGTGCGAACATACTCCTCAACATCGCAACCAACGTAGGCCAATAAAAGAAATGCTTTACTACCTTGACTGTGGCATCAATACCATGATGTCCTGCATATGGTGGATCAGGACATTCACTCATAACCTTCTGCCTTAGCTGCTTAGTTACACACAGCTTGCCATGCATCATTATAAACCCATCCTTAAGCACATAAAGCTCGTGCCTCTGTCCATTATTAAGCTAGTCATATAATTTCAGCAAATTGCTCATCCTCCGCATAGTAATCCTTGATTACATCCAACTCATTGTGATAAGCAATCGTCACAGATGAAACTTTTGGCTTCCTAGACAAAGCATCTACAACCACATTCTTCTTGCCTTCAACATGTATGATCTGAAAATGAAACATTGACAAGAAGTTTGCCCACTTCATGTGCTTCTCGGACCGCTTAGATTGCATCAAAAAGTAGTGCAAAGATTGATGATCCATCTGTATTGTAAAATCAGCTCCCAATAAATAATGTCTCCAAGTGGATAAAGCATGAAGTACAGCCAACATCTCCTTCTCATAAATCTATAAATGCAACCCAACTAGCTGTAAAATGTGACGCTTGTAAGCTACAGGATGCCCATCCTGTGTGAGGACAGCTCCAACACCATTTTTACCACAAGCATCCGCATGCACATGAAAAGACTTCCTCAAGTTAGGAAAAATCAGCACCAGATCTGTTGTAAGCTTGTGCTTTAGCTCCTCAAAAGAGTCATTCTCCACTTGTGTCCACTGGAAAGGTCTTTCCTTCTTGGAAAGTGCATGCATAGGGGCTGCAATTTCCACAAAGTGATGACAACGATAGTAGGAACACAAATCCAAGAAACTACAAACCTCATGCAAATTCTTTGGTTGTGGCCAACTCCGTATTGCTTCCACTTTAGCTGAATCCATACGAACCCCATCCTTGGAAACAATATGCCCCAAAAAATGAATCTCAGCCATGAACAACTCACTCTTTTTAGGCTATATGAACAACCTCTGCTTTCTGAGCTCAGCGAACACAATTGCGAGATGCTCCCGATTCTCCTCCTCATCTTTTGAAAACACAATCATGTCATGAAAGAATGTACCCACGAAGGTTTGTGGTCATGCGATTGAAGGTGGCAGGAGCATTAGTGAGTTCGAAAGGCATGACCAAAAACTCATATAACCCAAAAGAAGTCGTAAACGCCGTCTTATGCACATCTTTTGGATGTATGCGAACCTGATGATACCCACTCTTCAAATCAATGCGGCTGAAAACAGCTCCCCTCTTCAACCTATCCAGAATGTCATCTATCTTGGTTATAGGGAAGCAATTCTTAATGGTGCTCTTATTCAAGGCATGGTAATCAATACACATACGTCAAGAACCATCCTTCTTTTGAACCAGCAGAACTGGAAAGCAATAAGGCGATGAACTTGGTTGAATCAGCCCTTTCTCCAAAAGTTCATTTACTTGACTCATGATCTCCTCTTGTTGTGCCGCACTAACTCCGTAAGGTGGTTTATTGGTGGACTACTGCTAGGTATGATGTTAATCCCATGGTCCTCTGGCCTTTCTGGTGAAAGCTCACTAGGCAACTCATTAGAAAAGCAATCTGAAAATTCAGTTAGAAAAACAGTCCTTTGCTTTTCCAAACGGGAAATAGTATGCTCTTTATATACAGGGGGTATCTCTCTAGCAAAAACCATATACGCAAAAATATGGCTTTTCATTATAGGATTAATGGCAAAAGCCGTTACAATTGGGATGGACTCCCCTTTTAATTTTGCATCAATCACATGGGTCTTCCCCTTATGTGAAACTGTAATTTTTATCTTCTTGGCTTCTATCAATGCATTCCAGCGATGCATCCAGGGCATACCCAACACAACGTCACAACCTGCAGGGGCATAAAAGTCTTCACTGTCCATGAAGGACTGAATATGCAAGCATAACTTCTGTATGATAGGTGTGACAAGAGTGGTGAACTCCGAGCTAGCCATACAGGTTTCACAGCTCGGTCCCATCTCCTCGACTTGAATGCCCAATCTCGCCGCCATCTCTGGAGAAATAAAGTTGGCCTTTGCACTTGGATTAAAAAAAATAAGGGTTGTTGGATCCCAAACCTTACCCCAAGCTCTGCATAACTCAGTTTCCTCACCCTGGGGATGTTCGCTACTGATCACATCATGCATCAAACTAGCCATGGTCTTCTGTTTCTTCCCCTTCTGATCACCTTTGCATGCATCAACCTTCTCCTCATTCCACTTTGGGCAATCCCGAGATACATGATCTGGTTCTTTGCATTTAAAATTTCTTCATAGAGAGTTTTCAGCTCTTCTGGACTCAAATACGCAGCTGCCTTTTTATTATTTTGCTGCCTCCCTGCAACAAACGCAGCCTTCTAATGATTAGCCTTCTTCTCTATTTTGGAAAATTGGAACCCAGATCTCTTGTCTGTGCCATCCTTCTTAGATTCATGCTTCTGTCCACCTTTGAACCCGAAGTCTTCCCCTGCATCAAAGCATATGTTGTGCTAGCATTCTCAATAAGCTTAGACATATTGAAGACTTTAGTCTCCATCCAGTAGTCTCTCAACTCCTTAGGCAACCCACAGCAATATTTCTCAACCTGCTCAGTGAAAGGAACAATCCGGTACAAGCTAACAGGCAACAAAGCCACCCAAAACCTGCTGTTATACTCCTCTATATCACAGCAATTTTTGGAATTCAGCTCATGCCAAGTAGTCATGATATCCACCTCAAAAGTTGTTGTAAGCCACGCAGCTGAAAATACCTGTTTGAAACCTACCCATGTGTTTAATGTGGTGTTTTGCATGAGCATAGTGGTCCACCATTGAAGTGCATTCCCCTTTAGAAAACTTGTAGCCCGACGTATTTTGTCTAGTAATACAAACTCTTTCTTGACAACACTTAGCAACAAAATAAAAGCAATTCCCAATGCTTTCCCAACATTTATCCTTGGTGACTTCAATGTTAATATGTTTGAAAGAAATAAAGAGCGAAGAATGTTACACTCATTAATGTCTTCAAATAACCTAGTGCTAGTAAACAACTCACCAACAACATCTCACAAATCACTTTTAGATCACAAATGCAACACTATCAGAATCAATTATCAACAATATACTAATCTATTGGTCAGATCATGATGTAGTTATACTATGTTACAAAATGCCATCACACATGCTTTGATAAAAAATGCACAATAACTTGTTGCTAGAACAGTTTGGCTTAAAAACTAGAAGCTTGAAGATGACTAGATTTTTGGATTTCAACATCTCCAAACCATCCTTTTTGTACCTCACTCACTAGAGATATGAGCTTGTACAACATTGATTCAATGCCAACAAGTAAGTTACACAAAATTATTTCTTTCATGAAACAGATTCATGAATCATGAACCTAGCTTACCGATTCTAGTGTGTTGGAGGTAAAGTGAGATTATCATATCTGTCACTAGAACTGGCAATGGCACAAGTCGCTTTACCTTTCTCAATGTATTTTTAATCCACTCCTCTGACCATCTGCTTTTTTTAAATATTCTTTGTCTATAAGTGCACAAGCAACTATGATAGAATCCAACTTTGAGACTTCTTACCTGCAGTAAGCATACTGAAATATGCTAACTGCTCCTTTGAGAACTTCATTTGCTTTCATCTTCTTTGTGGCATCTTCCATATCTTTCAAATTTTCTACTTTATTTAACTTCTAATGACAACACTATGGTTCATGATCTTATCGTGTAAGTCTCGAGTGTTATTCTCAGATAGTCCCTCTAAGCGGTAAAACAAGGTCCCACAAATGGGAGTTGTGTGGGGTACTTGTTTAGCCCTCACAAATTCCTCTCCCTCTTCAATTGCATCCTTTGATTTTGTATCTTCTTTAAATGGCTCAATCAACCCCAATGTGTTAGGAAGTTGGCTGGCTATGTATATTTTTTCTATTTTCATCCACTTTTTGAAGATGTCTTCTGAAGACGTGATTATGTGGATGTTGTTTTTGAAGGTGAACTTGTTGAGACTCATCTTTGTCATTTCAATGAATTTCTGTCATCATCAATTATTTAGAATTTTTGATGCATTAGAATATGCAATCTCAAAGCAAAACATAAACATTTATATATATTTATGGAAATTATGAATACATACATCACATGGATCACTATGATCATGTTCCTTTGTTGGTCTTGTGGTTTTTTTGAAAGCTTCCTAGCAATTTTGCCTAGCATGTGCTAGCTAGTCCAAGTATGGGGGCTTCCTCATCATTTTAGCATGTACAATGTTTTTGTTCCTTAAGCACTCAACTAGATCCATATTTGGACAATTCATTGCTTTGCAAAACCTACCATTAGTTAGAAAGACAAGAACTCATTTCATAGTCTCATTTAAAAAATTCGAACCAAGGAAATAATGTTCAAAAACATTATAAAAGCCTGTTTTTAATATTACCTATATAATTATTTGATAGGTGCAAGAACTGCATCAATTTCTTGAAGTCTCTTTGTAGCCTCAACTGAGTGTTGCCCAGAAATGCCAATATATTGCACACAAGGAATGTCCTCTTTTCTGAAAAGTTTTCAATGGGCATTTATTCTTTCTATCAAAGGGTACCAAGTCTGTGGTTGTGTCCACACGATCTGGTGCTTTACAAAAGTCCATAACTAACCTCTCGAGGGGTTCACCTCATAAATTTTAGTGTACCACATGCATTCAAAAGGAGGGGTATTTTAATTTAACTTTTTGGAAAATTTTAACAGGTTTACAATAACAAGAGGCATTTTTAAATTCAACTTTAGAGAAAAATCACTTAGTTCATAAGTAAAGAGGGGTGGTTTTATTGGGGGGGGAATTTTAGCTAAGAGGTTTTTTAAATACCCCTTGAGTGCACGTGATACATAGGTTTCTAAGTAGTGCACCCCTCGAGACTAACCTTAACACCTCTTCTTTGTTATGTGGCCTACACACATATTCAATTTTACCTTGTAAAACCTTTTGACATCAATTTTGAAGTGTCTCACACCTAATTGGCCCTTGGGTCAGGCTAATAGGTAGACTTACCAACACAAGTGCAAGAGTAGGTGGCGCCCTTGATTGGCAACAGGAAAAGGATCTCATTAGTAAACTTCTAATTGGAAAGCATTAGCAATATGAAGTAACCATCATTAGTTAATTTCTAAATGGCAAGCATCAACAACACAAAGCGATGACCATGCTTCTAAAGTATATGCTACCTAGAACTAAGGGCAGTAGACTAATTGGCAAGCAACAGTTTAGCGAAATCCAGTGTGCCAACTATAGAATTAATTTGTAGTAGTCTTAGAATTGTTGTAATAGGCAGTAGGAGACTTGAGTGACATTGTAGTTCATGCTCTTACTCACCTATCTTGCTAGGTTAGGAGCTTGCTAGTGAGTGCTTAGTTCAAGTCGAGGTAGCTTCATTATAATAGACTCTTTAATACAAGTGTGGTTTTTACTTCAATCTATTTATATGATGTTGCTTTGTTTGTTTAACTATTGAGAACTCAATCACCCCTTCAATAGCAACCCCGACCTCTGAGTTGTTTTGTTGATAGTTTCCTTCATCACACTCTAGCATGCATGTACATAGCTCACCATGGATTGCAAGAGTGAGCATCTTCAGTTGAGCACTGTTCAAGGGCACTAGATACCAAATACCCATTAATTAACCATTGTGTAGTGAGCAACTAGAGTGTCAACATTTGGCAATCCTACTAGGGAAGGGTCAATTGAATTTGCAAGTTAACGTGCTATTAGTGAGGGAAATTGAGTGGATTGAGTGTAGCAAGCCTAGGATTGAGTGCACAATCATTCAAAGAGGTTCATGCTAACCATCAACAAGTTGAAGCAGTTGATGGGTATCAATGTCTGATACACACTTATAAATAAGACAAAGATACGTGGCTGAGTGTGAAGAGATATCGAGTCCAAGAAATTGGCTACGCCCAACTATGAGAGATCGTGTAGTCTTAGAGCCAAAATTGAGTTCCCAAAGGAGGCATATAGAAGCATTGACTATCCAACTGGAGCATGAAGCATGAGGAGAGAGACTTAGCCTCGCTACCCAAGGGGTGGAATTTGATTATTATATAGTGCCAAAAGGACAAACCACTAGTAATTGGCTGAGGCATTCTAGAAGACCAACAACCAAGGGTCCATCATTGAAAATGGAGTCCAAGCACTCATCTACAAAGAGCTTGAGCTTGGTAAGATTAGCCATTTCCTTCGTTGATCCTAAACATGAATAAGAGGATTATGATAATGAAAGAAGAGAAAGACTTCTTTGATACTCATCAGTTCCATTGGGAGGACACCACAAAGAGAGGCATGATCGAAGAAGACCACCCATGGTAAATGGTCAAAGAATAAAAAAAATTGAAGGAAGGTAGACACCACTAAGCACTTGAAGGGAAGAACATAGAGAAACTAAGGCAATTTGCCCAAGTTCCTCTTCCTATTTGATAGAAGGATCATATAGTCAGGAGCTCTACCACTCAATTGACCTTTGGAAAACATAAGGCCTACAGCTCTTTCTGTGGGATTAACTTAGAATCAATCATCGACAACATCATACACACAAAGGTGGGTATGATAGATGGAGGTCTGGAGACTATTGTTTTGAGTGAACATCATACGCACCCAGTTTATGGAGTTGACCAAGTAAAAGATTTAGGCGAGCAAATAGGGAAATCTAAGGGCCTATCAAATACTATGGTTAAATTCCAGTATTTCAAAGAAACTGATGATGAAGACCCGTATAGCCATCTTCAAAGTTTTCTACAGGTGTGTCATATGAACAATGCCATAATAGAGGAAGAATACATGGGCTATTTCCTATATACCTTGATAAAAAATGCACATAGATGGTTCAACCAATTTCCAATTGTATATTTCCCTGATTGGTATACTATTCTTGCATCGATTTAGATGGAAAATAAAGAAGAATATGTTTGCACTAAGCTGAGTGAATTGAAATAGAATACGGGTGAGTTTGTCCAAGACTTTGTGCTTTGGATAGGATCTCTTAGCAATCAATTGACAAACTGTGCCAGATGACAAGTCCATGAGAGCCTGGTTGAGCACTCAAATGGGACTTGTGCAAGCCAAAAATATTAAATCTAACTTATATACATAATATGAGGAATTGCTTGACTAAGCTATTGCTATGTAGAAGAGTGAAGGCCTTTTAAGGGCAAGAAAAAGAAGAAAGATATAGATAGTGACACTAAAGAAACAACCACAAAGAAAGATAAGCTCAAGTCTGAGCTAACAAAGGCATTGAAGGAATTGGGCATTTGAGGGAAGCCAGGTAGCAATGAAAAATGGTGCAATTAATTGTTCTAGGAATGGAAACTTAGAAGAAGATTGCAAAACTAAGTATTGTGATACCTTGACTAAGTTTGGGCATGATGACTCTGATTGTTAGTTGAATGGCAAAAATAGTTAAGTATCTGCCAACCAGGTAACCACTCATACTCGGCCTACAAGTGTCAAACCCCTACCACATCCCAAGCAGAATAAGGGCAAAGGTAGAAATGGTAAGGAGAAGAATATAGATCCTTTAAAGATATGATGTTTTTGTTATGGAGAGAATCATCTTCATTCTGACTACCCAATTTGGGCTAAACATATGGAGTTCCTTAGAACTAATATGGAACAAAAGGAAGTGGATCTAGAGCGTTGAGAGTCGTATCTCAGTTACCAGACACAATGGAAGCCCAGGTGGTGACCAAGTTGAAGGGTCTAGCTACAACCTCTACAGATAGTGATGTAATAGACAAGGATGTTATTAGGAAGGCGAAAAGGAGGTAGCTACTAAAATTGCCAGAGATTGGAAGGGTAAGGCACCATTAATCGAAATGCCATCTAAGTAGTTTCAATCACTTTCAACAGAGCCAGATGAGTCCTCAAAGTCTAAAGAAAAAAGTGTGGAATAGGAGTCGAGTGCTCCATTGAATCCTAGTGCAGAGCTAGCCTGAACATGGGAAATATTCAAGAGTATGAAAATTAGCCTTACATTTCCTGAATTGGTGTGGATAGCTCTGTATTGCCATGAATTCTTTGCCCAACAAATCAATGAATTTGAAGTGCAACCGAAGGAGGTCATTTCTTTGGTTACCATTCCTATCATTAACACACCTATGGTGGATGAAGTAGTATTAGTTATCACTATTAAAGTCAAGAAGCAGACTAAAACAAGTGCGATTGTAGATTGTGTTTTAGGATTTAGCATTATTTCTAAAGATATTGCAAAGCGGTTAAAGTTTAAGACATTCAAGCCATCTCCATTAGCAACCAGTTGATCCCAAAGGTATGCTATATGATATTGTAAAAACTGTAGGAGGCATTTATTACACAATTAGTTTTATTATTATTGCTCTGGAGAAAATTGCCTATCCTATTTCGCTGGGATGGCTTTGTCTTAAGAGTGCAAAGGTACTACAGGATTCGGGATCAGAAGAAATGATTTTCAAAATTGATAGTAAAGTGTGCATTCCCACTAATATTTGGAAGTTACAGACCCATGTTCATGCTAACCAGAAACAAGTTGAAGCAATTGATGGGTATCATGAGCTACTATAAGAAATACCTCCATAGATGAGTAGCACATCCTATTATTGTGCTTGAAGACCCGAGTGTGGACTACAAAAAGCATTCACACCACCAATCATCTAATTCATGACTTAGCCAATGTTTGATACATGATTATAAATAAGACAAAGATAGGTGGCTGAGTGTGAAGAGTTCTCAAGTCAAAGAAATTGGCTATGCCCAACCATGAGAGATGGTGCAGTCTTAGAGCCAAAATTGAGTTCCCAAAGGAGGCATATAGAAGCATTGACTATCCAATTGGAGCATGAAGCTTGAGGAGCGAGACTTAGCCTCGCTACCCCAGGGGTGCAATTTGATTATTATGTAGTGCCAAAGGACAAACCACTAGTAATTGGTTGAGGCATTCTAGAAGACCAACAAGCGAGGGTCTATCATTGAAAATGGAGTCTAGTGCTCATCTATAGAGAGCTTGAACTTTGAAAGATTAGCCACTTCCTCCGTTGATCCTAAACATGAATAAGAGGATTATGATAATGAAAGAAGAGAAAGACTTCTTTCATACTCATCAGTTCCATTAGGAGGACACCACAAAGAGAGGCATGATTGAAGAAGACCACCCATGGCAGATGGTCAAAGAATCAAAAAAATTGAAGGAAGGTAGACACCACTAAGCGCTTGAAGGGAAGAACGTAGAGAAACTAAGGCAATTTGCCCAAGTTCCTCTTCCTATTTGATAGAACGCTCATATAGTCAAGAGCTCTACCACTCAATTGACCTTTGGAAAACATAAGGCCTGCAGCTTTTTCTATGGATCAACTTAGAATCAATCATTAACAACCTCATACACACAAAGGTGGGTATGATAGATGGAGGTCTGGAGACTATTGTTTTGAGTGAACATCATATGCACCCAGTTTATGGAGTTGACCAAGCAGTAGATTTAGGTGAGAAAATAGGGAAATCTAAGGCCCTATCAAATATTATGGTTAAATTCTAGAATTTCAAAGACACTAATGATGAAGACCCGTATAGCCATCTTCAAAGTTTTCTACAGGTGTGTCATATGAACAATGCCACAATAGAGGAAGAATACATGGGCTATTTCCTCTCTACCTTGATAAAAAATGCACATAGATGGTTCAACCAATTTCCAATTGTGTATTTCCCTGATTAGTATACTATTCTTGCATCGGTTCAGATGGAAAATAAAGAAGAAGATGTTTGCACTAAGCTGAGTGACCAGAAATAGAATAAGGGTGAGTCTTATCCAAGACTTTGTGCTTCAGATAGGATCTCTTAGCAATCAATTGACAACTGTGCCAGATGACAAGTCCATGAGAGCCTGGTTGAGCACTCAGATGGGACTTGTGCAAGCCAAAAATAGTAAATCTAACTAATACATATAAGGAATTGCTTGACTGAGCTATCGCTCTGAAGAAGAGTGAAGGCCTTTTAAGGGCAAGAAAAAGAAGAAAGATATAGATAGTGACACTAAAGAAACAACCACAAAGAAAGATAAGCTCAAGTCTGAGCTAACAAAGGCACTGAAGGAATTGGGCATTCGAGGGAAGCCAAGTAGCACGGAAAAATGGTGCATTTAAGTGTTCTAGGCATGGACACTTAGAAGAAGATTACAAAACTAAGTATTGTGATACCTGGACTAAGTTTGGGCATGATGACTCTGATTGTTAGTTCAATGGCAAAAATAGTTAAGTATCTGCCAACCAGGTAACCACTCATACTCAGCCTACAAGTGGCAAACCCCTGCCATGTCCCAAGCAGAATAAGGACAAAGGTAGAAATGGTAAGGAGAAGAATATAGATCCTTTAAAGATACGATGTTTTTGTTATGGAGAGAGTCATCTTCATTTTGAATGCCGAATTTGGGCTAAACATACGGAGTTCCTTAGAACTAATATGGAACAAAAGGATGTGGATCTCGAGTTTTGAGAGTTGTAGTTGAGTTACCAAACACAATGGAAGCCCAGGTGGTCACCAAGTCGAAGGGTAATAGGAAGGCCAAAAGGAGGTAGGTGCTAAAATTGCCAAAGATTGGAAGGGTAAGGCACCATCAATTGAAATGCCATCTGAGTAGTGTCAATCACTTTCAATTGTGCTAGATGAGTCCTCAAAGTCCAAAGAACAAAGTGTGGAATAGGAGCCGAGTGCTCCATTGAATCCTAGTGCAGAGCTAGCCTGAACATGGGGAATATTCAAGAGTATGAAAATCAACCTTACATTTGTTGAAATGATGTGGATAGCTCTGTATTGCCATGAATTCTTTGCCCAACAAATCAATGAATTTGAAGTGCAACCGAAAGAGGTCATTTCTTTGGTTCTACGTTGATGGGTTTTGCCACATGAATGTGCTATAGTCTTGCAAGAAGCTCACTCAGGCCCATCTGGTGGACATTATAGGGGCAATTAACAGCTTGGAAGGCCTTGCAAGCAAGACCGTGGTGGCAACCTACTTGTCCTTGGAAAGCATTTCGAAGATGGGGATTGAGTGGGGATTGGACTTTGTTGGTCCTTTCAAGCTTGCTATGTTTACACCATATAAGTATATTATGGTTGCTATTGATTATACTACCAAGTGGCCAGAAGCTAAGGCACTTTGGGATGACTCAGCTCGGAGTACAGCTAAGTGTGTATTTGAAAATATCATCTATAGATATTGGTGCCCAATACAAACTTTTAGTGATCAAGTGTCACACTTTTGGAATGAAGTTATGTAGTTACTAAAGGATGTATTCAAGATTATGCACATAGTCTCTACAATTTATTATGCATGAGGTATTGAGAAGCCAAATATACAAATAAGACAATCAAATTAATCTTTACCAAGACAATGCCATCTAATAAGAGTGATTGGGATTGTAAGCTCCATGCTACTCTATGGGCTTATAAAATTTCATTTAAGGTCACCACAAATTTAACTTTGTGCTGAATGGCTTTTGGTTTGGAAGCTATAGTGCCCTTGGATTTGTTGTTCCCAATCTCAAAGTGGCAGCTAAACATCACCTAGGTGAATTTGAGGCAATAAGGCTATGAGAAGGGTCCAGACACATTGTAAACTTGGACCTCATGCATGCATGCTGCACCATCAGCTCACATCAGGTGAAGTACAATGGTCAAACACCATTTCAGAACCAGGTGGTGGAGCAGGGCCATCTAGCACAAATAGCATTGAGGATGGCAATGGGTAGCAATATGAAGATAACAAGAAGGTGTCTGAGAAGCACAGCAAACAAGTGCAGGAGAAGAACCAGAGTGGCAATAATGAGGATGGAGGCTCCTCCTCTCAAGTTGGAATTTCTAAGTCAGAAGACAATGCCAAGTCTGACTAGATAGCCATGAATGGCCTGGAGGTAGACAAGAACTTTCCAAGCAATAGGTGTCGGAGCCCTATGATGAGCCCCAATAGTAGGACTAGGGAGCGGGCTCATAAAACGAGAACCAAAATCAGATGAAGTGGTCACCACCAGCTCCATTACAGTGTTGTACCTCTCAACATTCTTTAAACTCTGCTTCCACTAGAGCCGTTCCCTCTCGGCCCCATGCTCCTCGAAGATGATCATAGGGACACTTATGCCACTGAAACCCAGTCACTATGGCATTGCCTAAGGGAAAACTTTGTTCATGGCAAACCAAGTCTTAGACTACTTAGCAAATCATTGGCTCCCTTCCCAGGTACTCAACCACACTTGTTCCTTCAAGAGTAGTACCGGGAGCAATTGAGATTTTTGAGGAGAACATGGTCACATTAAGGCAATAGCAAGGTGCCTTTAGCAAGAACAGGATAGCTTATACGAGTAGCTAGAGAGAAAGAAGAATGTGTATGATGAGCTGGTGCAGAACATAGCAAGCTTCATCACACCCACATAGAGTTACAATGAGACTATGGCAATTTACAATGTGAGGTGGAGAAGCTGTGCGCTGCCAACTCTAGACTGCAAGCTTCCCAGGTTACCATGGTAGCTGAAGTTGCTCAACTACAGTTTCACTAGAGGATGCACAAAAGGTTCGAGTTGACTAGACACCCTAGAGGGGTTATAGGAGGGAGCATCTTCAATTGAGCAGTGGACATTGAGCACCCATAAGTTAACCATTGGGGAGTGAGCAAACTAGAGCATCAGTAGTAGTAAGCTTCCCACTGCATTAAGGGTTGTGCACTTGCATGATTTTATTTTTTATTTTGGGCAGAACCTGCCATGAATTTCATCTCATCCTTTCCCAAGCCTTTGGTATCAGGTGCCATCGTGTCACATGGCAGTATTAATGGTGGACTAAGAGGCAAGTCTCCACCCCCACTGCATTAAGGATTGTACACCTGCCAATGAATTTCATATCATCCTTTCCCAAGCCCTTTGTATCAGGTGCCATCGTGTCACATGGCAATATCAATGGTGGGCTAAGAGGCAAGTCTCCACCCTCACTCTCATATCCTCTTTATCCATTTTACTCTTCTTTTGCCTTGGAGCCTTTCAATCCTTTTTTTAATCTTTTTGTTTCTTTTTTGCTCTCTATGTTTGACTGTACAGTTTTAAACCCTATTGTTATGTTTGTCATGCAAATGATTCGATAATTACCCAATGTGGTTTTGTGTTATCCCTCCCAACCACGATTTTTCAGCATGACCTAGTACATTTATTGTAACTTTGTCTATTATCTTTGATGTGTGCTAAATGTTCTTGAAATAGCTTTAGATATATTATAATCATTGTATTTATTGATTTATTTAACATGATTAAGACAAATCTAAAGTGCATGTACATAGGAAGAGGCATAGGAAGAGGATGATACATGCTTTTGAGATGACGAGTATTGGTTGTGTCTCCTTAGTGATGGAGATGTGTAAAGAAATTTTACATTATTCCTAGAATTCTTTCTCTTTCTCTTCAATATAAGAGGCTACAAAGACAAGTTTCAAGGGGAAAGTCACAATTAAACATCTAAGAGATCCTTGGGTGTCGATGATGTTGTTGTAATTTTTGAGTACTTTCTAAAGAAAGCCAATAAGCTTTTCTTCTAGAGAATCTACCACACTAAGGCTTTGTAATGGATTCATCTACAAGTACAACCATAAAATAAAGGGGTCATGGTTTTAGAAAAATTACAATTGGAGGAGAAATGCAACACGAGAAACCCATATTGTGATGATCTAAACAAGAAAAGCAATTAAGAAAAACCCTATAGTCTCATAATCATACAAGGTGATAACGGAGTTTTAGGATCACTCTAGGCGATACAGAGTCCCTAATGACATTGTCATAATCTTAATGAAAAAGTAAAGAAAAACTCAACAAGTCTCAAAATCATCAAGTTGCAATAAGGGAGTTTTTTCGGAGTTTCAAGATGACGTAGGGGCCCTACTCACATTATGATGATCCAAACATAAGGGAGTTTCATGGTCGATGGAGGGGCCCTAATCACATTGTGATTATGTAAACAAAAAAGCAAATAAGAAAATCCTGATAGGTCCCAAAATCATTACAATGCAATAAGGGAGTTTTGGAATAGACGGAGAGCCCTAATTGCATTGTGATGATCCAAACATAAGGGAGTTTTAGGATGTATAGAGGGGACCTAATCACATTGTGATTATCTATATAGAAAATAAAATAAGAAAAACCAAACAGGTCTTGAAATCATCACAATACGATAAGGGAGTTTTAGAGTAGATGGAGGATTTAATCATCACAAAATCGAACAGGTCTTAAAATCATTACAATTCAATAAGGGAGTCTTAGAATAGATGGAGGGTCTAATAGAGTTGTAATGATTTGAACATTCAAACATGGGAAGACATAGAGAGTTCAAAATCGATGGAGGAGACATAATCACCTATGGATGAAAAAGTGATTAAGAAAATCTTGATATGCCTTGGGAATTAGCAAAACACCGTGTTGAAAGAACGATCAAAGGGAATGGAGCTTGCAAATATTCTTTTAAAAATAGAAGAGCTCACAAATATGAAAAACCTGACAAGACTTGGGATCAACAAAATTATATCGTGTTGGAAGAATAATCCAAGGAGGTGGAGCTGGCAATTTGAAAAACCTGATAAGATTCCACAAGATTTTGAACCCGCAGAATACCATATTGGAAGAATACTGTGTTGGAAGACCGATCAAATGGGGAGGTCTTACAGGTGAGGGAGGACCACAAAAGAGGTTGGAGCTTGCAAAGGTCAGATGGAAGAATGTGGGATAGCCATGCATCTAACTGCTTTTCTCATACTTTTCATCAATTAATTAGTATGCCCAAGAGAAATCCTCAGTTTAAGTAGCATTGTAATATTTAGTAGTATGCCATCAACTTTTGAATCAATTTGTATTTGCATGCATTGTGATGATCAAAACAATAGGTCTTGGCACCACTATTAATTATGGTCTAGTCTTACAACACCATCCATGTGTAGAAAAGAAAAATGTGTAAAAAGATTAAATGTTTTGCAAGAGCATGCTACCATGTTCACTCTTGATACAAAATTTTTATGTTAAAATACATTTATGTGAGGAAGGTGTCAAAAAAGTTTGTATTACATGCCGAAGTAAAATATATACAACCATGTTTATGTTCTAAATCTAACCAAATTTTTATTACATGCCAAAGCTAAATCTATATTACAACCATGTTTATGTTTTGATCTAACTTTGAAATCTATATTACATGCCAAACCAGAAATCATCCATGGAATTCTCATGATCTCCAAAAGATAGATCTAATGAAGGATGACTCTCAAAGCATCAACTAAGACTCATCCTTCACTATCTCTCTCTCCTTTGGAGACCGCAACTTGTCATGAAGGTTACTAATTGCATAGCCAAGGTCACAAATGCTTTGTAGAGATATCTTAGAAGATGTAAGGAATGGGGAGACATAAGGGGATGGTGATGCCACTCCATGCAACATGACGGTCATTGATTGTCACAGAGATTTTTTTAGAAGATCTCAAATCAATTTTTCTCCCACAAGCTCTCGCGTGCATGTGAGGGCTCATGGGTATCCTTGGTCCTTGTATCTGAGTTGAGGAAAATGTTTTGATGTTCACCGACACTGATGATAAGAGAAGATTTCAATACTCTTCAACCCCCTTCGATAATTTTCCGAGGTGCTTAGAATCATGACAACTTGATAAGGGAGTTTTACTATGAGGGAGCATGAAAGAGAGACAAGTTTCGAGAAGAATGAGAGAGAGAGAGAGAGAGAGAGAGAGAGAGAGATCAAACAAATCATGCTGATGGAACTTTTAAAAAAAGTGTAGTTGCTAAGGGAGTTGAGGAGGGAAGATGACGGTGGCACAAGGAGGTTCTCTTACATAGCTAGTGCTAGGAACCATAGCCTAAACTATCATGCAACCTATCATATACATCAAGTGGGAAATTTGTTCATCTTAAAAGATTTCAAAGCATTCAAAGATCTTACAAGATTGCATGTCAAGCTTGATGGTGATTAGATCTCTATTGTATGATTTGGCAGCTTAGAATCTATGAATAATTATAGTTTAGAATCTATCTCAAAATCATCACAACACCATAAGGGAGTATAGAGTTGAATAAAAGGACTCTAACTACATTGTATTGATGGGATAACAAATCTTAATATTGCATGCAAATACATGACTTCATTAAAAAATGAGAGCGTACATAATGATGAGACACTGCATGCAAATTCATGAGTGACTTTTGTCTAAAATGGGGGCATTAAAAAAGGAGGCTGTATATAATGATGGTACACTACATGCAAATTCATGATTGCTCATCACAAAGCATCCACTCAGACTCCATTGCATTGCACGGTGACTATGGTTTGCATGCAACATTCATAATTAATTGCCATAAAAAATGAGGGCATCCAGTGTAGTCTGCATGCAATATTCATCATTGATTGCATGCCTACTAAGTAATCATTCATTGGTAGGCATGCAAAGTATGAGACCATGGCTCTTCCATTAGACTTTTGTGCTCTTCCATCTGACTTTTGTGCTCTTCCTCCCACCATTGCAAGCTCCATCCCCTTTTGCAGCTTGCTTCACGTGTGCAACACCTACCTCTCCATCCTCCAGCCTCTTTCATGGTCTTCCCTCCCTCACTTGCCTCTCCTTCATGCACACGACACCGATCTCTATGTTCTCCATGCTCCAATCACTTCCTTTGGCCTTTGCAAGCTCTACCAACATAGTATTCTATTGGTTCCAAGACCTATCATGTTTTTTAGTTTTCTTTGTTGCTCTGCGTTCTCCACCCTCGAATAGTTTCCTTTGACCTTTGCAAGCTCTACCAACTTGGTATTCTATTGATACCAAGATCTATCGTGTTTTTTTATTTTTATTTGTTGCTTAGATAATCACAATGAAATTAGGGTCCCTCCCTCGATTTTGAAACTCTCGTATCTTGTTTTGATGACTAATTCAAGGCCCGTCAGATTTTTCTCATTTGTTTTTAAATTCTGAAACTCCTGGATCACATGTAATATTCCAAGACCCGTCCAGTGATCTTGAAATTCCTTGCGTCAAGTTTTCTCATTTATTTATTTACTTCGATCATCACAATGCCATTAGGGCCCTCTGTCGATCCTGAAACTCCCTTCTATTGTGATGATCTAGATTTTCCTTATTCGCTTTGTCTTTTAGATCATCACAATGCTATTAGGGACCCTCCGTTGATTCTAAACTTCCTTATTGCATTGTGATGTGGTCCTCATTTCTCTTATTTGCATTTTCATTTATATCATCACAACACGGTTTTTGAAACTCCTTTATCACATTGTGATGATTCCAAGATACCTAGCTTATTTTGAACTCCGTTATTGCATTGTGATGACTCCCATATTGTTTGCATATGGCTAGAGTAAAGCATGTAGCTAGGCCATTGAAAAAAAGAATTCTAAATGTGAAACAAGGGAGGGCATGAAGGTTGCAAAGTATTCATGCATCCTCAGGTAGATCAAGAGGGCATTAAAACATCTTACGTGTGCCATACCCAAGATCCATTTCCAGTGACTTGTCAGGTCCATATGCAATGCTTTAGATTGATAATACAATGGCAAAGATCTATCCGAAGAGCATTGCATGAGGCTGCCTAGGGTTCCTTGGGTAGGTTCTTTGTGGATAGTTATGTATTGGCAACCCATGCTCATAGGGTGATAATTTTTCCCATTGACATGATTTCATTGTGCTTACTTAGGTTCCGATTTGAAAATTGTCTTGGGATTGTTGTTATCGATGATGTAGAGTAGGCTAACATATTGCATCTCTCCCTCTAATAAGGAGGCATATATTGAAGATTAAAGAACTCCCTCAAATATGCACTTAGTACATACTTGACATAATGCTCAGATTTGGGAGCCTGTGGATTTGTAAGATGAGAATGAGGTGGGGAGAGAAGAGGAGAGTGGAGAGGAGGTAAGTAGAGGGGAAGAGGAGGGGAGAGAGGAGAGGGGAGAGGAGGTAGGAAGAGGGGATGAGGTGAGAAAGAGAAGGAGAAAGTAGCTGAGGAGGAGAGGAGAGAGCAAAAGCAAGAGAGAGTAGCTGAGAAGGAGAGGAGATCTAAGAAGAGAATAATTCTTTCCAATAAGAGAATTGAGAAGATGACAATGCATATGCTGAAGAAAGAACATAAGACAGAGGAGGGAGGATTCTTGTGGCTAGGAAAAAGAAAATCGCAGTGCAGCTCAATTCTTTAAACGTTGTTGCATTGGAACAGAGGTAGTAATTTCTTGTAATGTTTGTCATTTGAGAGTAACAAAAGACTTTTCACTTTGGTCCAGAGGAGATTTCAATACTTTCCAACCCCCTTTGAGAGGTTAATGATCGAGTGCTGCATTTTGCCTTGAGGTTTGTTACAAATTTTTATCTTGGCTTCATTCTAACTATTTTGGTCGAAGCTAAGGTGCTAATGTTTTTTTAATTTTTGCTACAGTATGATTGTATATGATTGTATAGTATGATTGTATGACACTTTCCCAATGACATACAAAATTGTCTATATATAGTCAATTTCTTTATTTCTACCTTGACGTGTTAAAGTGATCGCTCCTTTTTGAACCTTCATAATTGGCTATTCGATATAAATTTCGATGATGCAATGCTTATCGTTTTTGCATACAAGGGGTAAAGAACATTGCATACTTATTTTTCCTCTCACATGTGACATTTTTGGATCGTGTTCAATAATAGTTATTTGGAATCTGTCATGCAACTCACACTCGAGCCTTTTGGCTTGGCACACAGAGGGCACATTTATTTGGTTAATTTAGGTGATAGAGTCCATGGCTCTGTGATAGAGTGAGTGTATACTTTGTGTGTTGTTATTTGCATATTATGTATTATTTGCAATGCACAAATTGATGTTCTATTATATGTTATAGGTCGGCAAAGAAGTTGGTACGTGCTGTTGAGGTACACAAGAAAGCTATGAAAAGGACCTTTGTATTGAATAGTACAATACATCAGTGAAAAATGACGTCCATACCTATGGTTGGAGAGTATGTTACAATAGAATGCTAGTCATCAACAAGCTTTTCAACTCCTTTTCAACCTGTCCCCAAAAGTATGTAATGGACTGCTTTCTATACAGTGTCGTTTCATATTTCTTTATGATTTCTCTATTCACGATAACATATTAACTTCAACTTTCCTTATAGTATCCCCATTGTCATCACATACAAACTTGGATCTATAAGAATCTAGGGTTGAGACTTTAGAACCTAATTGTAAACATAGTGGAGGAGATCCTAGTTCAACAAGACACTATTGCTCCTACTAGCTAGGCCTGTACTGGCAACAAACATACATAGCAACCCCCTATTTTGTAGCCCATTGGGAAATTACTCTTTTTTATATATTGTTGAACCAAGAAAGCTTGGGTTATTTGGAACATTATGTCTGTAATTGAGGTATAATGAACTAGCAAAGTTGGATTATTATAACATCAAATCAAAATTTGGAATCAAACTAGTTTTATGTCTAAGTACTTATATTTACTAGATGCTTGAAATCTATGCATATATTTTTAGTTTCTGTATGTATTCCGTGACATTCTGAAATGGGAAATTTCTATTAATTAGTTATGGAGAAAAGAAGACAAATGAAATATTTTTCAAAGAACCTCAGAGGATTCTTTATTCTTTAAAAATTATGGTTGTAAGGCCTATCTAGATTCTCTTATTCACATTTCCATTTAGACCATAGTATTCATATTTTTGTTCAGATCATCACAATTCATTTAGGAACCCTTCGTTAATTTTGTAACTCTTGTATCCTGTTGTGTTGATTTTGAGATTTGTCGGGTTTTTCTTATTCTCTTTTTTCAACATGATTAGTAGGGCCTCTCCATCAATTTTGGAACTCCCTTATGACATTGTGATGATTTCAATCTACCTGTCAAGATTTTCTAATTCATTTTTTCTTTCAAATCATCATAACACAATCAAGGCCTCTCGAAGATTCTGAAACTCCCTTATCGTGTTGTGATGACCTATCACATTTTTATGGTATTGTGATGATTTTTTAAAAATTGTTGCATTAAGACTTGTTGCCAGGTGATAAATTCTTCCCGAGATTGCATCCTTGTACAATTTGTTTATTTTGTTTAAATCTTCAATTTCCAAAAGACATTCTATGGTAAATCACCTCATGGACCTCAGAGGATAGGTAAGACAAATTTCTCTCTCCTTCAATTGTCTCCATGGGGAATTTGAGGGCTTAAAAAAGGTGCGAGTACAAGAATACCATTTGATGGTGCTCAAGCAAATGGTAGTGATGGTCATTCTGCCTTTTACACTACCATCTAGGCACCAGAGCTAACCTTTCTTGGTATGCATTACACCAAGCAATAATCCCTTAGTACATGTCTTAGTTTCTCCTTCTCACCTGCATATTTGACAAAGTAAAACTCCACACCTTAAGTATTGCTAGCCTTGGAATTGACAAGAAAATTATCCCCTATACTAAGGGTATCACTTAGAGCATTATGTCCACCTTCATAGATTGGGTCCAAATTGATGTAGGACTCATCATCGTCGATACATTCGGAAGGTGCATGATTCACATGTGCCCACTTAATTACATGAGATTTGTTGCTATATTGTCTCTTCCTTATTCTCTCCAAAGTTAGCGACAACTGCAAATGTATAGCCCTCTTCTAGATAGTCAATGAGGTTATCAAAACACTCCCCAAACTGTGGTGATTCATTGCTTACCTCTCCATTATTTGTCCCTCCATCTTCACATGTGTAGAGGGAAAACTTGAACTATCTCCCATCTCTTCGTAGCTGCAATGTCCTCACAATTTTCATGATCCCCTATGATGCATGCACTGCAAAAACAAAAAAGTTTTCTTGTTTTGAGTAGGTGGTTGTTTGAAAAGCCCCATATGCTGTGCAAACTATGAGTTCCTTTAGTGGCCTCATAATCCTGTCTAGTTCTCCTTTTTACTTCATTCACTTTCACACCATGGAACAATCTGCGCACTACATTATTCCTGAGGCTTTGTTTATTGTATGTTGATTGTGAGCCATGTTACAACATCACGGGCATCATTGAGATTTTCTTGAGGGCATGTTAATTGGTGTCTAAACAGAGCTCGCTAAATAACGACACCACATAAGTCATGTTCCCCCTTGCCATGACTAGACCCAAAGAAATTCCACATCCATATTTAGATCGATTAGGGATTTAAAATTGAGACTAAGTAGAATCCATGAGCTAATTTAAATTGAGAGGATTCACCATCTAACCACACCCAATGTTGTCTTATATTTTCTTTACATGGGGATCATCAATTTTTAGCCATTCCCAATGCAATAGAAAAGCATGCTACACAAATAAGGAGTTGTGTTACCTACCATCCGAAATGTAGAAATGGTATATGCATTGCACTGACTTGGACTCCGAATCAGCAAACCAGATTGGCATTATACAAGAATCAAGCAAATGATCATATGTGATATGCACTAGAATTGTTATATGCTTGTTGTACCAATGAGAACTTTGTATCTCATCTTGTTCTAGAAATGAGTAAATTTTAGCAAAATCTATGATAGAGACAATAGTGCCATGGGGAAAATTGGCAAGGTGCTTCCTAAACTGCTTATCTTGCCAGCTGACTATGAAATTGTGAAGCACATATTTTGGGATGGATTGAAACAAGTGCTCTTTAAGCTGAGTTTAAGCTCTCTCAATTGAGTGCTCTTATATGATACTAGCCATCTCTTTTTCTCCGATCCTTTAACATTAACATGTTCAAATCTCCTTTATTTTAGAGCAACAGGGTTGCCTTCCTCATTTCATTTGGATAGATATCAAATTACCTCTTCTTTATCTAACTGCAATGCGTGCATGTGCCACGAATGCATTCACTGCAGTGCCACTCAGAGGCTCCCTTTGGTTTCAACCACTGGACTAGTTTAGGGCAATCACTTTAGTCCAAGCCAGCCTAGTTTAGAAATTAACTAGTATATGGCCCGAGCTAGCTTGAAAATTAAGCTTAACTAATATTGAACTACTAGGAATCAAAACAATTTCAACTATCAGGTTGTTCATCAATCATAAAATAACAATATATTATTGTTTCTTTCTATTGCAAAATATATTGCTATTCAGGAACATTGGTTTAGGATAATCACAGATATGGTGTTTGACTTGAACTAGCACAGTGATATGTTGCATGATGTTCCAACCATCAAGATGGTTAACTTTAGCACAATCACATTAAGTCCACGCCAGTCCAGTTTAGAAATTAAACAATTAAACAATTCCAAAACTCAATCACAAGCAACCAGTGGGCTGGTTTAGGCAACCACTAACCTATGTTGTATCAAGCATGTCAATGATGTGCTCATCCCACTACTTGCATCCAGTTCACTTTTTATAGGTATCTTGCTTATTTGGAGAAACTCTTGTGTTCTTATGTTAGAACATTGTCACTCGATTAATAACTTCTATACTTAGGTTGTCTCTCCTTTTCTTGCATTTTGTGGAAGCCCACAGACTTCTCAAATCGAGATGACCTTACATCGCTTTCATGCCCCTAACCGTTGGAGCCATGTTGGTCTTTGCCATTTCACATTTGTTTCATAGAATACCAACATAGCCAATGTCTCCCTCTTTACAGCTAATTGATCTAAGCTACGTACCCGTTTCACTTTCTGTAAGCCACTTCTCAAGCTAGAGAGCATCGTCTCTTAGACATGATTATCTAGAGATGTTGGTAGGGTTGTCACTCTATAATTTTTAGGGTACATGCTATAACTTGTGAAGACTTGAGACTCGTATTCACATGAATGGCCTGATGTTGATGCCTCCCACAAATCATGAGACCACATTTGATGTTCTTTGCTTTGATGTCAATGATTGAATGCATACATTTACAGCTGCTTCTTGTTGCTACTCTGCAAGGATTCTTTTTTCTTCTCATTGTTTCTCCCTCTGCAAATGTTGCAAAAGTGTCTTCCGTAGCTATTTCAGTATCGTGACATTTTTTTCCTTGCCCTACAATCTATTCCTTATGTCTTGAACAAGATTTTTAGTGTTCCTATCTCTCAACCTCTATCTGCTTCTCTTGCAAGCCATAACGAGCTGCATCTTACCATTGCTGCCATGGAGACAAACTAGCTTGTGAGGTGAGCAAAGAATAGAAGACAACTTACTCGAGTAAAGAAGATAACACCAAACGTCCAAAGATTTAGGTCACATCAAGCTGACTCTACACACGGGACAGGTGCAAGCTGGCAAGAGGAGGATGTACTTTAACAGATGGGGATGATTTTAAATGAGTCGTTGCAATTGTATCCACCAGTTCCACTTTTTGGGGTTCGTGTTTCGGTTCCAAATGAAGGAAGCTTCAAGCTAGGGGATCACATTCTTCCATCAGGGACGGGGTTCACGATTCCATCTCTGTATATTCACAGGCACAAAGATTGATGGTACGATGATGTAGACGAATTCAAGCCAGAGAGGTTCAACAATGGAATTTCCAAGGCATGCAAGCATGCGAATGGCATTCAAAGATTTGTAGGACGAGAGATTAAAAATTTTTAAAGTGCATGAGGATAGCAAAATTTTCAACCGTCATGATTTCCCTCCTCTAGCGATACATGTCAGCAAAATTGGATATACCAGTTGCCTTCAAGCACGTGCAATGTTGCCCACATTGCTTCAAAATACAAATAGGCCAAAGATCATGCTATTGGATCTGGTGCTGTATATTGTGAAATGCAATGACCTTTGACATATAGCAAGAAATTGCATGGAAAAAGAACCAATACAAAATTGTAAATAGTATTGGATTTATTAAAAGATCTTTGCACATGCACGAAGTGCACATTTTTAAATTCTTCCATTCTAGGGGGAATTTAGATATCAGTATCACCAACTATTAATGTTTTAAGATCACCATGCTAAGTAGCTTGGATTTTATTTTTTCAATTGGTTTTGGTTTTCAACAAAACAAGCATAAGTTATGGAGCGTGCCCTCAAATGAGTGTGCACAATTTTAGCACAACATTGGAGGCCCCTTAGACCACATCTACTATTCTCAACTAGGTGTATCCTTTGGTTGAGGAGAAGCTCATGTAGTGTACTTTTGAATGATTACTTGGTTGCATGTATGTGCAAAATAAAAATTTGATGTTTAAATTGAATAAATTGTTGATATATCATATACTCTCCAGGTTGAATGCTTCATAGCACTTGCACGGTCTCGTTGCAAATCTTTATTCCATTATTTTTTGGTCTCATGTTCAAGATTGGAATGTGTACTACAACTTGAAGACAAAGTTTGTCGAATTCCATTGAGCAATGTATAAGTTATGGGTCACGCAAGATACCTATAGACAAAAAATGCCGCAAACCTCACCACAAATGGTTACACCCAAGCAAACATTGACCCTATCTTCCAATTTTTTGACAAAGAATGGTTTCAAGTTTTTCAATGAATGCTAACTAAGTTGTGCATCCAGAAACATTGAATAATTAGTAGCAATGCTTGCACTTAGCACTAATCAATGCTAAGGCTTAGTAATTAGCACTTAGCACATAGCACTTAGCAATGCTAGCACTTAGCACTGCTAGCAACTTAGCACTTAGCACTTAGCAATGCTAGTGCTTATGTATAACACATAGTAATTACAATATAGCACATAGCAATCATAGCACTGACTATATATCAGAGCTGCGAAACTAGCACAAGGATGGCTATAGTGTAATTAGCATAGGTAGCACTTATCATGGCCCTTCAATAGTATTACATAACAATACCAATCTATCAATTTGATATGCAGTACTAACAATTGCCATAGTTGGGGCTTTTGATTGTACGATTTCAACATATGGCAAGTGTTAAGCAAGCATTCATATAATCAAAAGCATCAACTATGGTAATTATTAGTACTGCAGATCAAATTGATAGATTGGTATTTTTATTTAATACTATTGAAGGGCCATGCTAAGTGCTACCTAGATTATGTTTGGAACTTATGTTAATTAAGTATTACAATTAGCTTGATGATGGTCTAAATGATTGATGTGATTTTTTAAATCCAATGCAAATTGGTCTTTTGGCATGTGAATTTCCTAGGCAAAAAATAAAAATAGTGGTGTTTGAATCATGGTGATAGCAATTGTATTCTAAAATCTATGAAAAGTAGAGCCATTATTCGAGTCAAACATGAAACAATAATGTGATGATCTAAATCTAACAAAACTCAAGCCATCTAACCTATTATTGTCTTCTTTGGATATACTTGGTACTTTAGTTTGACACACACCTTCTGTTGTGGGCAATGCTCGACCCTCTGGCCTATGGCTTGTTGTTGTTGTTGTCTTGTGATTCCAAGCACGTATCCTCCCTGTGGCTTCCTATTGTTGTAGTAGATCCTTGTGGTCATCTTCAATGAAGGGAGAATAGACCTTTGTGCAGGGGACATCAGATGACTTAAGTCTACTTGTGGCCTATTTCCACACAACGCAAATGTGCATGTTTGGGTGTAGGAGAGAGCTCTCGAGTGGTTCATGCATGATAAATGAATTAGGTGGTGATGGCGTTTAAAACATATGGGTGGCTGAATGAGCCTAACAATTTTTGCTAGACGCATTTGGCCATTCGAGTGCTGGAGGCACTAGGCAACGTGCCCAACCAATTGCACTCAACGTCCAACCCTCCTTGTCCAATAGGAGGCAACATGCAACCCTCCCTATCCAACATCAATCAATGTCCAAAGCCTCAATTGGCTCGCATGTGGACTAGCGATTTAGGCCTCCTGCCACGAGTGCCAAAATGAGCACCGCATTTCGTTGACGTGGAAAGAGGCCCTTGGAAGACTCCATGGAGATGAAGTCATAGTCCATTTCCCAAAACTCGAGAGTGTACTTTGATAGAAATTGGCTGTCATGAGTGTCAACGTAGTTAGAAATTAGAATGCTTCCATCAGTCCTTTTAAAAGTCCCACATGTCACGCATTGGGCACGCAATGGCCGCTTCGATTCGACGCAATGTATAAGATTGAAAGTGTGAAATCCATTGATTATGAATTCTGTTTTAAAATTCAATCAAAGGAAGAGAGGAAGCATAGAACGTACCTTAATTCCAAGGTGGGCAATGGATATTCAGCACGCATGGACATACTCATAACGCTTCAGCATCCCAACGCTGGCAATCTGCAGATATTATCCGGTACCTCATACACCCATAAAACGTCAAAATGAAATGCTCCAACATTTGCTGGAAATCAGATATCAGGGCCAATTTCTATCAGAGGAAATCCAGAAAGCTATTTGAAAATTGCATGCGCTGTTTATTTGGGTGCAATGCTTTAGCGGGGCGATTGTAAAATCGACTACGAGAGGATGAGGGGAACATACGCAGATAAGTCCTAAAGCAGTAGTTTGTTTGATGGATACAGACATCAACACGTTTGTGGTGGTTGCTGGTGAGCAGCACACAAGATGAAGATGAAGAAAACGCAAGAGAGGATGGATGGAGGGGCAAATTTGTGGAGCTCAGCTCCCTGCTGCCTAGGCGGCTGCTGCTACGTTTGCCCTTCACAAGATGGGTAGGTACGTGAACGACGAATAAGAAGAAGAAGAAGAAGGACTAGAAAAGAAGAAGAGTCGCTGGAGGCCGGTAGCCATAGCCAACGCTCTTTTTGCAGCGATCCTCCGCGAGGAAATGGCACCATTTCCGATTCAAAATCGCCCTTCCTGCTCATCTTCTTATTCATCATCACCCGGCTGATCATCCTCGTCAAGCCCAGATATTCTCGCGTCACTCAGCTTCCTCCAAAACGCTTCCTCGATTTGCTCTAGCATTGACAAATCATCCACCCCCAGCTCCATCGGCTTCCTCATATATATATATATGTATGCCACTTACCCCCACAGGCATACATTGATCTCCGTTGCTCTTAATCCTTTTGCAGCCCTCCGCAGCAAGTCCCCCTATCCTTCCCTCACCATCATCGTTCATAAGTGGTCTATTCCAGTAGATCATCCATCTATGGCGACAGGCCAGCAGCCTACACCACGACTCTGTGGTCAGCCTCGGCGAGTGGGATCGCAAAGTACAGAACTAAATCTGCATAACCGTATCCTGAGTCCCCACATCGAGCAACAAAGCTGGTGGAATGCGGATGATCCCGAGTTTGCCGAGAAGCACGCTGGACCTATTCGACTCGCCTGGAAGAACATCCGGGTTAGCGTAACTGATTCGGAAGGGGAACGTCAGAAAGTTTTAGATAACATCACCGGTTATGCAGAGCCTGGATGCCTCCTGGCGATCATGGGGCCTTCCGGATCCGGAAAATCGACTTTGCTCGACGCTCTTTCAGGTGATGATCATATGGCTGATCTAAAATTCCTGCGAGACAATTACGTGGCAAATCTAGTTAGCCAGGGTTCATACTACTGATGTTATAAAACCTAAAAGACGCTCATTGCTGATCCATTATCACATCTCACTAGGCCGATTAGCGCGAAATGCAACGCGAAGTGGCAACGTGTGGATCAACGGACAAAAGATGACGCCTTCTTACGGTATCTCTGTAAGTATGCCAATAATCACCACCACAGCAGGAAGCATAATTCCCATTCCCCTTTTTGATCTGACATTCGAGGATGTCCGCACCTTGTATTCCAGGCTTACGTTACACAAGACGATACTCTTATGGGGACGCTCACGGTCCGGGAAGCCATATGCTACTCCGCCAATCTACGTCTTCCAAGTACCATGTCTCGAGAGAAAAAGTCCTCCATAGTAGAGAGAGCCATCTCGGAGATGGGTCTGGACGAGTGCGCAAACACACCAATTGGGAACTGGCACTTGAGAGGTCTGAGTGGGGGTGAGAAGCGGCGTGTGAGCATAGCCACCGAGATCTTAACTCGCCCGCGTCTACTCTTCCTCGACGAACCCACGAGCGGGCTGGACAGGTCAGTAAACTTAAAAGCAGTGATACTTCTTCTTCCTTGCACCGCCGCTGTGCACACTCAGCTCCTGATCACTGCTCACTCGCTCTCAATTCCTTTTATGGTGGCTACAAATGAGTCTCGCATCTGTCCTTGGCAGTGCATCAGCCTTTTTTGTCGTGAAAACTTTGCAAAAGCTGGCGCAAGATGGAAGGACCATCCTCTCATCGATCCATCAACCAAGTAGTGAAGTATTTGAGCTGTTCCATGACCTTCTTCTACTGTCCAGCGGTCGAACTGTATACTTCGGCGAGAGTGCTGGCGCATTTCAGGTGAGAGCTCTCTCGGCCTATTCTTTCCCTACACAAATAGTACACCTCAAAGGTATTACGTGTTTAAGGAGGTGCTTTTCTCAAGTTGTCCGTATGATGCAGATTCAAGTTTAAAGTATCTGCAATTGCTGATTTTAACATGAGCCGGTTGTGGTTCTTATCCAGCACTTTGCATCGGCTGGTTTCCCCTGTCCTCCGCTACGCAATCCTTCGGACCATTTCCTGCGTGCAATCAACTCAGAATTTGACAAGGCCAAATATGGCCTGAAGGATTCGTTCGAGACAAGCGTAAGTACCTGCAAAGGAACGGGGTTTGAAATTTGAAACTTCGATACTCGTTTCGAACTTTCAACAGAGACTCTGCAGTTGGGCAATTTTTTTGGGGTTTACGTGAGAAGATCGATCAAACAGGCATCTTCACCTATTCTTAGCAACATCTACACCGCTCTCATGCAGGTCGAATCCCCCGACTCCGGCATGTGCAGTCCCTTGGACACAGCCACGGTAGTGGACATTCTTGTGAGCGCGTATAAGAACTCTACATTCGCCTGGCTAGCGGCTTCCCGAGTCCATGAAATCTCGCAAACGGTGAGCTTCGTAGCCGGGAAAAAATCAGTGCCACTGTCCGTTTTACGTGTAGTGCTCTTTCTTAAAATTGGGCTACATTTATACAGAATGGAGCCGTTCCAGAGTCGTTGGGAAGTCAAGCGAAGTTTTGGACGCAAGCTCGTACATTGACCTGTAGGTCTTTCACGAACATGTATAGAGATATGGGCTACTACTGGCTTAGACTGAGCATCTATATCATAGTATCCTTCTGCATCGGAACCATATACTACAAAGTCGGGACTGATTACAACTCTATCATGGTATCACCACTACCTGCTCTTGTCATCTTAAGGTCCTTTTATGTTGCGACTGGTAGTTGGCATACAAGTCATCAACGTTTTCGGGCTTCTCCTGATCATGCATGACTCGTGTCTCCCCAGGCGAGAGCTTCCTGTATGTCATATATCTCAGGCTTCTTGACTTTCATGGCCATCGGAGGCTTTCCGTCCTTTGTTGAGGACATGAAGGTACATTGGTATCCCTGCACAATTAAGACATCCATTTGTATAATCAACCGTCCCTTTCTTTTTCAGCTCACCCAATTTCCTGTTTGCTCATGTACGATGTAGGTCTTCACTCGTGAGCGCCTGAATGGTCACTACGGAGTCGCAGCCTTCGTAGTGGGAAACTCTGTGTCTTCTTTGCCGTTCTTGTTCCTCATTTCTTGGACTTCTGCCACTATTTGCTACTTCATGGTATGGCTGCATCCAGGGATAGGCCACTTTGTGTACTTCCTCCTATCTCTCTTTGCAGGCATGGTAGTTGTGGAAAGTCTTATGATGGCAATCGCAAGCATTGTACCGAATTATCTGATGGGAATCATAACGGGTGCTGGCATACAGGTACGTATAATATCTGGACTCTGGACGATTGAGCGACTAACGTCTGTCTGTCTGTCGCTGCCATGCATATCATGTTGTAAAAAATCCTTTTTAATTCATTGAGCCTGGGCTCCGATATTACGATATGGGGGATGAAGCATGTCTCGTGTGCTTTTTGGCTTCATGCAGGGGATATTTCTCTTGGTTGCTGGTTTCTTTCGTCTCCCAAACGATTTGCCTAAGCCTCTATGGAAGTACCCTTTGTTCTATTTGAGCTTTCACTCATACTCTCTTCAGGTACCTCCTGCACGCCAAATACCTAAGATGAAATTTCTATTTTTTTGACGACCGCTTCCACTTTCAGGGTTTAAGAACAGGTAGAAACGGTGCGCCGTAGATTAGTCACGAACCGATCATCTCAAAGCGGCGATTGATGAAGCATCCACGAGACGTGATGTCAGTACTAATAAATGTGTACGTGCTTCCTGCTTAGGGTATGTACGAGAATGATTTTTTGGGTCTGTCCTTCGCCAGCAAGATTGAGGGAGCACCACGGGTTCCTGGGCTGACGATCGTGGAAGAAGGCTTCCAGATCACGGTGAGCAGGTCAAAATGGTGGAACCTGGCGATCTTATTGGCGATGGCAGTGGGGTATCGGGTGCTGTTCTTTGTGATGATCAAGTTTCGGGAGCAAGTGCAGCCGGTGCTGTGCGAGGTGGTGAGCAGGTGTTACACATCAATGAAGCTAAGCAACAAGTCATCAGCGAGGCAATTACAAACTGGGAGGGCGATGCTGAGCTCGCCCGATGGTCACATGGATGATGAAACCAGCTTCGGGAGCCAGTCACAGGAAACCCATCATCTCGCTGGACCTGCTACAACTATCATATGACTTGGTGAATCCCTACGTGCAGCTGCTGCACTAGGTCTCCACAATGCCTTGTACACTCAGTTCCACCTTTCCTGTTATATTCACCCCTGCATATTCCGTCGATTCATTTCTTCGACTAGCTTTTCTAGCTCTCTTCCTTCTACAACACCCCCTTCATGCCTTTCTTTTTGTTCCTTTTGGGTAAATGATGTGCTGTCAATTCCAAAGTGCTCTCTTTGGATTCTCTTCTTTTCAAGACATGTAAAGGAGCCCTCGTGCTCTCATAAGACTAATACAAAAACACAGTCTCCCAAAGAGACGGCATCTCAATACACTTACTATAACCACGGCCCCTTTCCCACTACCTAAGTTATTCAAGATCACCTATCCTTGTAACCTTGAAAGGAACTGTTGGATATATATCTCTTTTTCACGTGCATAAAATACGTCATTTTACCACTTTGAAGTCCATCGTTTAGGCTCAAGATCTCAAAGTTTTCTTTTTTTCAAGCACTTTGAAACAAGTACTCATTAGATTGATCTCTACCCTCAAATTTTTAAAAAAGAAGCTTGCTTATAGTAAAATGCCTCTTTTCACATTTAAGTTAAGATATTACACCATGTTTCTTATGAAAAAAGTTCCTAAAATACCTATTTCAAGGGTGTTAATGGGTGGACCACCTTTTATCCTTGGGATGTATTAAGGAATATGTAAGGTAGCATGTGTAATCATCAATTGGGATTTTAAATTAGATAATTTATACATGTTTTATAGAGTTATACTTATAAGCGCATGGATTTTTAGATGCAGGGTCGATTTTAGGATGCAATTTAAAGTTTGAGGGGCCTTTATAACTAATGATCCAAATCATATTCATTCTTTGTCCCTTCATGTTCATCCTTTTCACCTCATAGGCCTAAGTTGAGTATTGAACCAAAACTCTTAAATAATACCCTTTTCTAGTGCTTGTATCGACTTCCAAGATATGGGATAATGCTTGCTTCCATCTCATGATCTATGACGCAATTTTCATGTCTTCCTCAAGCTACACATCTTAAAGATGTGTTGATTCCTAGGTGCAAGTGAGATAATAATGGGTTGTGCAAATTCGAGAAGGTGCAATTTGGTCCTTGGAAAAGCAACGAACTTTGAGAATACAAATTCAAAGATACAATAAACTATTATTACCGAGTCACTACTACCCAAGGGTCCATTTCTATTGCTTTCTTACTATTGTTTGCCCATCTTTTTGGTTCCGAAAGATTAAACATAAGAAAAACTAGCACACAATCGAAATAGTATAGCTGGAACCTTTTATTGGTATTCCCATTTATATTTGTGTTAGTATTATACTAGCACCCAATGATGATTTACATTTACATACTAGATGGTAGCTGACATTAAATATTGACATTCATACCATTGTATATATCGATGTGTATATTGATGCCTATATTGAATATGATTTTGACACTTCCATTGTAGGAAAATTTTATAGAAAGCATTTTACAGGATCTCCCAATAGTATAATGCACTAAATCTTAAATCATTTGAAAGATAAAACATCCAAATGAAGTTTAGGGTTATTGTTCCACCAATGAATAGTCATAATTCAAGTATAATTGAAAGGGCAAAAGATGAAAATAGCTCTTTCTAGTCAATTGGTTAGGAAATGCCATTTACATTGGGGCTACATCATTAGCTAAGTCAATCATGCCAAATAAATCTATCTCTAGCTATATCCTATATACTCACCAGAATTTATACAAGATAAAAGCTCCTATTATGGTGATGATGTTATAGATGTACTAGCTATGGTCTCCTTGAAACGTTATGAATGACTATAAACACCATTCTCTGCACCATATAATGCATCAAGTAGAAGTTGCACTGGCATCTCCATATCTACATCTTTATATTTAAAAGTTGGCTTATGTTAAGAAATAACTTGGATCACATACCACCATCTCGAATCATAATGATCTAGGTGAAATACCAACTATGTTCAAAATTCAAATGCTTTTACAACACAACAAGACAAAGCACCCATAGATGTGCAACAGACGCATTTACTGAACTAAATAAAAAACTTACGGGCGCGTCTATACTTGCATCTGGAGACCTGCATCTAATAGCGCTTCTATATAGGATACACACGGGTGTATAGACGTGCATTTAGATGCTTAAATAGACGCTCTTATAAATGTGTTTATAGATGCAAATATAGATGCTTGTCGAATAGACAGACGCGTATATAGATGCGTTTATAGACGCACTGATAGACGCGCTTTATAATATTTTTTTTTTAATTTACAGAATGTTGTGTATGTTGTGTATGCTATAAAGTTAAAAGAATCCCATTTCCACATTATGTAATTCAATTCTTACAGCCAATGCAATCGCATTTTAATTACAATTCCAAATAAAACATTACAACTCCAAAACGCAATAAAATTGAAAGCTCAAAAAGTGCTTGTATGTATGTACATATAGCACGAAGCTAAGCCACGTCATGTGGCTTCAAGTACAGAAAATAAGGAAGCTAAACCACGTCATGTGCCTTCAAGTATAAAAAATAAGAGGAGTGTATATACAAGAGGCACGAAGCCAAGCCAGTGGCTTTAAGTACAAAAAAGAGTAGCTAGCACTACTTCTATGACTAATCCTCACTGCCTTCCATGCTCCCTTCTGCGCCTCCTTCCTCGTCTTCCTCGTCGTCTTATGCACGGGCCTGTAAACAAGGGACAACATATATCAATGTATGAAAAATCAAATCTTTACTTATTATATTGGCATTATTTAATTACTTTCAAATACCTCGAGGGCCAAACAGTAGCCCGGATATACTGCTCCTCAGTAATCAACCCATCATCATAGAAGTGGCTCCATGTATCTCCTCTGCGATGGTGGCGGTGGTAGGTTGTCTCCATAGGAGTAGGGTATCTGCCCATGATCTCAAGCTGCAAGATGACACAATTTGCGGAGGGATTAGTACAAAGAAACAACCTCCTAATAAACTACATAAGCAATATAATTTGAGATCGATACTTACAAATTGGGCCTCCCATGAATCAACATCCCCTGCTCCAAAATGCATGCTTCCATATTCCTCCATCTGGATCCTTCGTGCCTCCACGTGCTGTAGACTGGGGTCCTCCCTCGCTGACTTCATTGCTTTCTTCCACTCACGCTTGTGAGTGGTGTGGGGTGGGCCCCTTGGTGGTTGACCTCCCTCGAGCCTGGCAATCTCCGCTAGTGCCTGCATCTTAAGCGAAGATCTTTTATTGCCAAGTATCATAACAATCTTTGACTTGGCCCATTTATCTGTGAACTGGCGATTGGGGGGGTTAGGATACCTAGAGCGAACAGTAGTGAGGGTCTCATCAACCAACCTCTTTGGCTGGTCTTTGAAGTGGATAAAGCAATCTCTGTAATTGTTAGCAATTACAGAGCGCATGAAGGCCATGATGTCCTTCCCCCGCGCATCCATCAAGATGCCTCCTGTCTGAGTGATGTCATAGAATATCGTACCATCACTTGGAGGCACGTCTAAATCATCGTCCCCACCGCCACCCCTCCCAAAGCACTGTGCCATGCATCCTCCACTGCTCTCCCTGCTACTATGCCTGCTACTGTGTCGTGTCGAGCTTGTACGCTGGCCACTCATAGCTGGAGACTGCACGGGATTACGCTGACCACTCGTAGCTAGAGAACCGAGTCTCGACTGCACAGGAGTACGTCGATGGCTCTACGAGACAGGACCTCCTAACGGCATGGGGGAAGGGGCATAAGACGGCATGGCAGAAGGGACATAAGACGGCATGGGGGAAGGGGCATAAGACGGCATGGGAGATGGGCCTGTGCTGTGTAGCCGACTGGGCTATGCTGACTCTGCTGGGGTGATCTCAACTGGTGTGGGGTGGTTTGGAGTCTGTAGTGCCGACTCCTGGTGGGTGTTTAGAGTACCTGTCATATACTCGTATAACTCCGCAGGACTAGGAGGGTGTCCTAAAAGGTTATATAAGTCCCTCCAAATAGAATCCCGAGGATCAGGTGAGCTAGAAGCGCTTCCTGGCCACATGTTGAACTGGAAAAAAGAAAAAAAATCTATTACTGATGAGCTAAGAAGAAAGGGGAAGGGAAGAGAGGATTACTGTCAGAGCACGTCTATAGACGCATCTGATTAGCGCATCTATTTTCGTGTATAATAGCGCATCTATAGATGCGGTTGTCTGTGTCTACAAACAGACTAGACGCACGTTTAGACACACCTATAGATGCGGTTTTAGATGCACTCTAAGACGTGCCTATAGACATGCTCCGATAGACGGACTTTTTTAAAAAGTAGAAAAGGACATTGTGCCTGACACACAAACGTGAGACTGATACCCTGATCATGCGTTTTTTGGATACGAGAAAGTACAAATCCAAAGAGACCAAACTTCCAAAAAAGATCAACTGCAAAAAGACTTACGTTGGATAGAGGTATGGAAGGTTCTCGTTTTTCAAAGTTGCTTCTCCTCCTTGTTTGCCCTGCTCTCCTTTAAGCTTGGAAGTAAGTGTGGGTGCCTTCCTCTTAAGTGTAAGCTTGGAAGTAAGAGTGGGAGCCTTCCTCTTAAGCATCGAAACTGTGGATCTGCTAATAAGGAAGCAAGCAAGCCGCGAAATATAAGTAATGTGAAGAAAAGCGAAGCGAGTACGCTAAAAGCAGGTTTAAAAGCCGCATCTATAGGCACATCTAAAAGTGCATCTATAGGTGCGTCTAAATACACAAAGTAGATGTGCTTTAGACGCGCACCACAAAACAAACAGACGCGCTTTTAGATGCACCTTTAGATGCGCCACAGAGTTTAAAATTAAACATTTGAAGAAGAGCAAATTTTTTTGGGTTATTTGTTTGTAGGATGTCTTCATCTTCAACAAGTAGCTCCAGTGAGGATGAATCCCTCCGTATCCACCATCGCGAAATGTGGTTGCAGCAAAAAATCAAATGTATGTGTGATCGATGTCGAGGAAACATGTATCGTGCACGCAGGATTACACTCAATCACATCTCAAAGTATGGAGAATGGGACGTGACCATAAACAGGGTAAGAGTTTGTAAGTTAAGGTTGATTGAGATACCTATGGGTGTTCATATGTTTGCGTTATGATCCCGTTTTAATTTGATACAGGATGCAGTGCATATGTTGCCCTATGCTCGCCATGAGGAGGTGAAGCATTGGCGATATGAGGTGGGATGTTTAGGAGGGACCATCACAGATGCATGGAGTGATGGTGATAGTAGCCCTCTGCCATTACCTCATGAAGCCATGGAGGAGGAGGTGTTTGATGATATGGTGCAGGATTTATATGTCCATCAAGGGAGGGATGATAGCATGGAGTAGGATGATATTTTTACTGTAGCATTGACTCCACTATTTGAGGGGTGCACATTCTCTGTTCTACGTGCCTCCCTTGAGTTACCAAACTTGCAAACCATGCATGTCCTGTTTGTGGTCCTTTGCTAGTTGCCTCGGAGGTAGACGCATTGAATAAGGTCTATGAGAATCACCATCGATTTCTCCCACCTGATCATCCTAGAGACATTTCCACGTTCTATTCTCACAAGCCAACTACATCGTATAGTGCATTTGGTGGATGAGATTGCTATATGCGGTACTATACATGCATGATGGTTGTTCTTCCTCGAGTACTTTATGAAGACCTTGAAGGTCTTCGTGAGACAAAATGCAAGACCCGAAGGTAGCATGGCCGAGGGTTGGTTGGTACAAGAGTCACTTGTATATATTTCTGAGTTTCTTGTTGATGTGGATAGCTCTCTCCCACGACTATGGAGAGATGATGAAGACCTAAGGATGACCTCTATTGTGCCTCAAGGGAAAGGACGCAACAAAGTAATAGACATGGAGTTGCATAATAGTATCAACCTCTTTTGCGTGCTTAATAGTGATGTGATAAAAAGATGGGTGACAAGATATGAGGATGTAAAGGCAAGAAGACAAGAAGAAAGGGCCCTCTTTCGTACACACCACGGATCTCGTGTGCCATACCCTCAGTATCTAAGAGCACTTCCAAAGGATATTCATGTGGATTGGCTACTTGATGAAATGGAGAAAGCAGAGAAAGACGAGGGGATGCATATCACAATGGAAGAATGGGAGTATGCTAGGGGATGCATGAGCAAGGTCGGTATATAGAATGTTATGCATAAGTTAGGAGCTTTCAATAATTTAGATTGCTTATTTAATTGATTTTTTCTTGGTGTAGTGCACTATGTTCAATGCTATATGGTGTGAGGGCAAGCATTTTCGAACACAACGGATTGATGATAAGAGAAACACAAAAGATTGCAGCATCATTGCTAGCTTTGAGGGAGCCAATGGAGCCATGGATGATTATTGTGGCATAATCCAAGATATTATTATGCTTGACTTTTGACGCTTCTTTGTGTATGTTTTGGATGTAAAGTGGTTTAAGGACGTGGTGGAAAGAGGCCCTAATGCAGCAATCAAACGCCATGCAAGTGGCTTTGTAACTATTGACTCCACAAAGTTTTGGCAAAGTAGGAAGGACACACTAGTACTACCACAATAATGTGAACAGGTACTATGCACATATATAAAAATACTCACTTTTAAATATTTGATGCAAGAAAAGTAACATGATTGTATTTGTGTTTGAATTAGGTTGTCTATCAACCAATGGTGGATAATAATAGATGGTGGCATGTCATACCTATTATGCCACGTTCCAAAGTGATGTATAGTACATTTACTAATATGGAGCGTATGGAGGATGATCATGGCCATGGACATGATGATGACCATGATACGAGAGAGGAGGATGATCATGAGATAGGAGATATAGATATTGAGGCCATTACTCGTGAAGACAAGCCTACCATTGGTGATGCTGATTTCGATGAGCACATGAGTAGCACAAGTTGTAGTGGGTTGAATGTATTTGTAGATCTAAACACTTGTTTGGATTTTGAAGTAGATAGTTTGGCAAGGGTTGATCTCATTGAGGATGAGATTGAACCGTAGCCCCATCATTGATATTGGCAAAACTATTTTACATATTGTTTCATTCTCCTCACCTCACTTAAGTCTTGTAGATGTGGGCTTGCAAAAAAGCATTGATGTTTTTATTAAAATTATGTGCTTTGGTAATCATGGGCAATGTTTGGAAAGCAATGATGTACACCAAAATCTCACTTTCTGTATTCTCTGGTTTGTGTCTATCTACGCATCTAAATGCGCGTCTGATTCTCAGTGTAAACATGCAAATAAACACGCTAATACAAGTGCAAATAGACGTGCTGATAAATGCGATGTTAGATGGGCCCGTATTTTCTTAGTTTAGATGCGCAAATAGACGTATTAATACACATGCAAATAGACGAGTTGTTAGACACGCTTGTAGATGCGCCCGTAATTTCTCTACTAAAGCAACGCGTATAGACGCACCCGCTATTTTGCGCATCTACCAAGCACGTCTATATTTGCTTTGTGTTGTTGTGCAAATTAAGATACTTATAAACATACAAGAAATGCTTCAAATCATGGACATTAGCTTACATCTAAAATGAAAATACTAAATTATCGAAATCCAGTTCTCAAAATGTCTTGTATGGTCCCAAAATAATCTAATTATGATGAAAGGAGATTGGCATCTGATGCTTTTGCTCGACTATCTTGTATAAAGTTAGCCATGGTTTTACAATCAAATGTGGAACTCTTCAAATCGATGCATTCTATACAAAAGTGTTGCCCATATAACCACAATGCAAGATTATACTTTTTATACTACAAGACAAAAAATTAAAGCAATGAGGATGCACATTATAGTGATTTGTAGCAAAGATGCATAACAAAATTCAAAGTAAGAGGTCAAGTTAATAATAAGAAGTATACATGTAGATCACATCCACTTAAGTGCAAACGTCCACTCTCATTCACTTACTTTGTCCAAATTTAGCCATACAAGGAGCTTCATATAGCCAATCATATGGCATCACTACTATAAAAATAGGTAGAAAAGGAAGCCAAAAAGTGCCATTGCTACATTATCAAATGACACTTTCATGCTGCCATTTCCAGTGCACTATTTTTTAGAAAAGTATTCGCCATTTTTAATGGATAAAATGGCATTCAATTTTGTTGAAATGACACCATGGATGATTTTCTCCTATTAGTTTCATTAAGAAGTGAAACTTTTATATTGGTGTCAAAAGTTTGTATGCCTTGATAAAAATAAAGGTTTGAAAAATTCGCCAAGATTTGAAAATTTTATGAGAAAAAACTTAAAGTTTCACCAAGATTTACAACTTTTCCTTTAAATTTTAAAAGAAAAAATATATAATTGTCATATGTTATATAGATATTGTGAAATTTAAAAATCTAGCTCGATAAACTTTCACCAAGATTTTATATTATATATATTGACTCTTTCCCACGTCTTCTACAGGAAGAACAGGCACAACAAGACAAAGCACCTATAGACATGCACATAGACACGTTTCCATAACTTTAAAAAAAACTTACGGGCATGTCTATAGACCCATATCTAAAGGTGCGTCTATATAACAAGTAGACGCGTCTATAGATGCACAAATAGACGCTCTGCTAGAATAGAGAGACACATATATAGATGCATTTATAGATGCGCAAATAGGTGGGCCCCTTGGTGGTTGACCTCCCTTGAGCTTGGCAATCTCTGCTAATGCCTACCTCTTAAGCGAAGATCTTTTATTGCTAATTATCGTAACAATCTTTGACTTGGCCCATTTATCTGTGAACTGAACATTGGGGGGATTGGGATACCAAAAAAGAGAGGAAAATAGAGAGTGCAATCCCTTTCTTCAATCATGCTTTCCCTTTCCATCATTCATGCAATCCCTTTCTTCAATCATGCAATCCCTTTTCATCATTCATGCAATACCTTTCTTCATCCATGCAATCACTTATTTCCATCATTCAATATGCAATCCTTTATTTGGAAGTGGAAGGGGAAGGGAAGAAAAACAAAGAACATCTAAGACTATCGGAACGCATCTATATCCACGTCTAACAGTGTGTCTATAAGCATGGCTGTCTGTTTCCAAAGATAAATGTGTCTATAGATGCCCTGTTAGAAACACTCGTGGACATGTCTATAGATGTGCTTCGATAACTCACTTTTTTTAGAACTTGAAAAGGACATGCGCTCGACACAAAAAAACAACACTAGTACCAAAAACATTCATTCCCTGCATACGACAAAGGACAAATCCAAAGAGAGCAATTTCCAAAGAAGAACAACCATCAAGAGACTTACCTTGGATAGAGGTATGGAAGCTTCTTGTCCTTCTTCAAAGCTACTTCTCTTTCTTCTCTTCCTCGTTCACCCTCTTCTGCTCTTTCTTCTCTTCCTTGTTTACCCTCTTCTCTTGTGTGGTTGGGGATGATTGTGTAAGCCTGGAGATGAGTGTGGGTGCTTGGAGATAAGTGTGGATGCTCGGAGTTGTGTTTGTTAATAGCAAAACAAGCCATGAGATATTAAAAGTATGTGAAGAAAAGCAAGCATGCTAAAAGTAGGTTTGAAAATCAGCTCATAGTTTGTGTGTCTAAAAGCGCGTCTATAAGCGTGTCTATATGTGCATCTAAAAGGGTGTCAACGTGCATCTATCAGCATGTCTACAGTACATTTTAGACGTGCCTTTAGACGTGTACCATAGTATAGGCATGCTTTTAGACGTGCCACAGAGTTTTTAACATTTACAACTCATGCAAGAGCAAATTTTTTGGGTTGTTTATTTGTAGGATGTCTTCATCTTCAACAAGTAGCTCCAGTGAGGATGAATCCCTCTGTATCCACCATCGCGAAATATGGTTGGAGCAAAAAATCAAATGTATGTGTGATCGATGTCAAGGAAACATGTATCGTGCATGCAAAATTACACTCAATCACATCTCAAGGTATGGAGAATGGGATGCGACTGTAGATATGATAAGTGTTAAAGAGTTAAGGTTGATTGAGATACTTATGGGTGTTCATGTGTTTGAGTTATGATCCCATTTTAATTTGATACAAGATGTAGTGCCACACTGGCATATATTGCCCTATGCTCATCGTGAGGAGGTGAAGTGTCGGCGATATGAGGTGGGATCTTCAGGAGGGACCGTTATAGATGCATGGAGTGATGGTGATAGTAGCCCTTTGCCATTACCTCATGAGGCCATGGAGGAGGAGGTGTTTGATGATATGGTGCGGGATTTATATGTCCATCAATCTGAAGGGAGGGATGATAGCATGGAGCAGGACGATCTTTTTACCGCAGCATCGACTCCACTTTTTGAGGGGTGCACATTCTCTGTTGTGCATGCCTCTGTTGAGTTACTAAACTTGCAGACCGTCTATGGAGCAATGCAAGTTTGAATGCATTACTCAAGTAAGCTTTAAAGTCTATTTTGCAAATATGGTGAATTATGCTAGTGGGTCAATTACTCAAATGCTTTTCCTCATTTATGGTCTTCACATGTGGGCTACTATGTAAAATGTTTCCAAGGGAGAATAAATTACCAACCCTAAGATATATGGCAAGGCAACATGTGACCTCTCTTAGAGGATTAGATTACAAGCGCATCCATGCATGCGTCAACAATTGCATTCTATTTTGTGGACCACATAAGGATGCAAGAGAGTGTCCTACTTATGGAGAGGCAAGATATAGAGCAGATCTCAAAACTTTGGATGTGCCTCGTAAGCACAGGGGATTCACTAGTAGTAATAAGGAGACGTCACCTGCGTGCAATAAATATATGAAAATTTTTCCTTTTCTACCCCCTATTTATGGGACCTTACCTTAAAAATTTACCTTCCTTCCCTTAAATAACCCCCTCCCTTACACTCACGTGGTACCATACGATAAACCCTAGTGGACCCCTCAGGCTCGTAAGGTTCTACGACATGAAGACCTTGAAGGGTTTCGTGATTGTTGTTCTTCCACAAGCGCTTCATGAAGACCTTGAAGGGTTTCGTGAGACAAAATGCAAGACCCAAAGGTAGCATGGCCGAGGATTGGTTGGTACAAGAATCACTTGTATATATTTCTGAGTTTCTTGTTAATGTGGATAGCTCTCTCCCACGACTATGGAGAGATGATGAAGACCTAAGGATGACCTCTATTATGCCTCAAGGAAAAGGACACAGCAAATTAATAGACACGGAGTTGCTTAATAATATCAACCTCTATTACATGCTTAATAGTGATGTGATGAAAAGATGGGTGACAAGATACAAGGATGCAAATTAGGCAAGAAGACAAGAAGAAAGGGCCCTCTTTCATACACACCACAGATCTCGTGTGCCATACCCTCAGTATCTAAGAGCACTTCCAAAGTATATTCATGTGGATTGGCTACTTGATGAAATGGAGAGAGCAGAGATAGACAAGGGGATGCATATCACAATGGAAAAATGGGAGTATGCTAGGGGATGCATGAGCAAGGTTGGTGTATAGAACGTTATGCATAAGTTAGGAGCTTTCAATAATTTAGATTGCTTATTTAATTGATTTTGTCTTGGTGTAATGTACTATGTTCAATGCTATATGGTGTGAGGGCAAGCATTTTTGAACACAATGGATTGATGATAAGAGAAACACACAAGATTACGACATCATTGCTAGCTTTGAGGGAGCCAATGGAGCCATGGATGATTATTGTGGCATAATCCAAGATATTATTAAGCTTGATTTTTGATGCTTCTTTGTGTATGTTTTGGATGTAAAGTGGTTTAAGGACGTGGTGGAAAGAGACCCTAATGCAACAATCAAACGCCATACAAGTGGCTTTGTAACTATTGACTCCACAAAGTTTTGGCAAAGTAAGAAGGACACACTAGTACTACTGCAACAATGTGAATAGGTATTGTACACACATATAAAAATACTCACATTTAAATATTTGATAACTTTGATGCAAGGAAAATAACATGATTGCATTTATGTTTGAATTAGGTTGTCTATCAACCAATGGCAGATATAGATGGTGGCATGTCATACCTATTGTGCCACGTTCCAAAGTGATGTATAGTACATTTACTAATATGGAGTATATAAAGGATGATCATGGCCATGGATGTGATGATAACTATGATACGAGAGAGGAGGATGATCATGAGATAGGAGATATAGATATTTAGGCCATTACCCGTGAGGACGAGCCTACCATTGGTGATGTTAATTTTGATGAGCACATGAGTAGCACAAGTAGTAGTGGGTTGAATGTATTTGTAGATCTAAACACTGGTTTGGATTTTGAAGTAGATAGTTTGGCAAGCATCGATCTCATTGAGGATGAGATTGAACCATAGCCCATCATTGATATTGGCAAAACTATTTTACATATTGTCTCATTCTTCTTACCTCACTCAATTTTTGTATATGTGGCATGGGTTTGCAAAAAAGCATTGATATTTTTGTTAATATTATGTGCTTTATTAATCATGGGCAATGTTTGGAAAGCATTGATGTACATTTATCAGGCTGCCCCAAAATCTCACTTTCTTTATTCTCTGTTTTGCATCTAAATCCGTGTCTAATTAACAGTGCAGACGCACTGGTAGACATGCTAATAACCATGCTAATAGACACGCTATTAAACACACTATTAGACATGCTAATAGATGCGTTAATAGATGCGCTATTAGATGCACTATTAGACGCACCCGTGATTTCTCTATCTGAATAGCACCTATAGATGTGCCCGCTATTTTGCATGTCTATGAAGCACTTTTATAGTTGCTTTGTGTTATTGTGAGGGTATTCTCAGTATGCAGGGTTCTGAGGCTTTTTGTCACCTACAGATATATAGGGGTTGTCGTTTGTAAGCTTAGAACTTCGGGTCGTATTCTGGTGAGAGATGTAGGCTTAAGTGTGGTAAGCAAACATAGTGCATACATGTGCAAAAGGAATGTGTATCATCATGGTTGAGGTAATGAAGGCTTTCGCCTTCATTGGAGGTTGCAAGGTTTAGGAGTTCAAGGGTTAGAGGAAGGTTCAGGGTTTAGAAGGAGGTTCCAGGGTCTAAAAGGAGGTTCCAGGGTTTAGAAGGAGGTTCTAGGGTTTAGAAGAGGTTCCAGAGTTTAGAAGAGGTTCAAGAGTTTAGAAGGAGGTCCCAAGGTTTAGAAGTTCTAGGGTTAGAAGGAGTGTCCAAGGTTCAGGGTAGAGTACATGGTGGACAACTCATCTCCCTCGTAGTTCATGGAGGTTAAGGGTTGAGGAACTAAAGGTTTAGGGGGAGCATAGGAGTGGGAGAGGAAGAAGGTGTAAGAGCATGGGAAAAAGAAGAGAGAGGAGGGAAGAGGAGGAGGGAGGAGGAGGAGGAGGGAGGAGGAGGAGGAGAAGGGAGGAGGAGGGAGGAGGAGAGGGAGAGGATGGGTTGCAAGGTTGGAGGAGAGGGAAGGAGGAGTTGCAAGGTTAGGACATGATTTTGGACATGGAGTGCAAGGAAGCATGGACACTTGAGATAATTGCTTGGAATACCAAAGTAGAACTGAACACAATGCCCCAAAGAGTAAGGGCTTCATTTCATTATGGGGTATATATACAAGTTGGAGAGCTTCTCTCTCTCCATGTAGGAATTGTAAGACATTCTCTCTCTACATGTAAAACTTGCATATAGAAGTTGCATGTAGGAGTTGCATGTAGAACTCGTATGTAAGAGTTGCAAGTAGAACATGCATGTAGGAGTTGTTGACTGTAGAACATGCATGTAGGACTTGCATGTAGTGTTGCATGTAGAACTCGCATGTTGCATGTTACATGTAGAACTCGCATGTAGAACATGCATGTAGGAATTGCATGTGGGACTTGCATGTAGGACTTGCATGTAGGAGTTGCAAGTAGAACATGCATGTAAGAATTGCATGTAGGAGTTGCATGTAGAACATGCATGTAGGAGTTGCATGTAGAGCTCGCATGTAGGAGTTGCATGTAGAACTCACATGTGGCATGTAGGAATCATATGTAGAACTTGCATGTAGAACATGCAAGCTGGATTTCTAAGAGGGATATTCCTAGCCTTATGCAAGTATAAGTGGAGCTTTGCTGCTACTCTACATACACAATATTCTATACTACCTAAGTCCATGTTGGCACAGAGACAACAATATATAAGTATAGCTTCGATAAAAACATCCCTGAATCCACCCTGAATCACACCATCTTGGAGATTAAATATGAAAGAAATGGCAAGTGTATGCACAAAAGTTGTCATTTATCATATTGAAATGGGAAAAAGTGACATAAAACTTACCATTTAATGTTAACATGGTCAAAAAGTAACGCATAAGTTGCTATTTCTTATATGATAAATGGTAGAAAGTGATACATGCACAACAACACAATGCATCCATAGACATGAACACAGACGTGTTTCCTTAACTTTAAAAAAACTTATGGGTGCGTCTATTAGTGCATCTATAGACCTGCATCTATACCTGTGTCTATATAATAGATAGATGTGCATATAGATGCGCTATCAGACGCTTTGTAGAAATTTTAAAAAAGCAAAAAGACGTGGTCATAGACGCACTTATAGATGCTCTATAGATTTTATATATATATATATATATATATATAATTTTGTGTGGTTGAACAGATTGCTGTGTATGCAGTGTGGTTGCATGAATCCCATTTCCACATTGTGCAATTCAATTCTTACAGCCATTTGCATTTTAATTAGCACGGTTGGTATTTGAATTAGCACGATTCCACGCACGTCTATAGCCAATGATCATGAATCCGAATAATGAGAGTGCTCTCAATGGAAGCAAGAACTGAAGAGGGAGAGAGAGAAACAGAGAGCCACACAAGTTTTGGTGGGTGCAGAACCACTCTAATCTTCTTTTTCATTCATTTATATATGTGTTTGAGTATTGTACATAACCAAAGTAAAGGCACAGTGACCTTTAACCCCCACAACCTCCCACTTAAAAGACAATGTGCCTTTAAGGGAGAACAACCAGTGAGCATACTATCCAATGCCCATCAATACATGACAATACTCAAACCACTGACTAGGTAGACTCTTCGTCAGCATATCTGCAGGGTTATCATCTGTATGAACCTTGACAAGCTCTATGCGCTTGTCCTCAAGTACCTCCCTGATGAAATAGTACCTGACATCAATGTGTTTGGTCTTTGCATGAAAGACCGAATTCCGTGCTAGCTAAATAGCACTCGTGGAATCACTATGCAATGTCAGTACACCTGTATGAGTCCCCAAATCTCCCACTAGCTGATCAAACCATATAGCCTCCTTGCAACCCTCTGTGGCTGCAACACACTCAGCCTCTGTGGTAGACAAAGCAATGCACTTCTATCCACGAGACATCCACAACACTGCACCACCTGCAAAGGTGAACACATAACCAGAAGTCGATCTCCTACTATCCACATGCCCTGCATAGTTTGAATCTGTGTACCCAAGTATATGCATGTCTCCTCTACCAAAGCAGATGCACATCTCCTTGGTACCCTTCATGTACCTCATGATGCACTTAACTACCTCCCAATGCCTCTTTCCTGGATTAGCCATATACCGGCTAACAACTCCCACTGCAAATGCAATGTCTGGTCTAGTAGCTATCATAGCATACATAAGACTCCCAACTGCTGATGCATAAGGAACCTTGGCCATCATGGCCCTTTCCTCATCTGATTTGGGACTATCTGTTGACTCAGTTTCACATATGGAGGCAATGGAGTACTCACTGCTTTCCCCCCCTCCATATTGAAATGCTGCAATACTTTTGTAACATACTCTTTTTGTGAAAGCCAAAGGAGTTTCCTACTCTGATCACGCGTGATGCACATACCAAGAATATGACCTGCAAGTCCCAAATCCTTCATATCAAAGGCCTCATGAAACTTGGCCTTTAATGCATCTAGCTCATAAGTATTCTTGCTAGCCAATAGCATATCATCCACATATAGTGCCAAGATTATCAGGCTATTATCCTTAGCCCTTTTAGTGTAGAGGCAGTGATCAATTTCACTCCTTCTAAAACCCTAGGACCGAATGAAAGCATCAAACTTCTAATATCATTCTCTAGGCACTTGCTTAAGACCATAGAGACTCTTCTTCAGCTTGCAAACTAAATGCTCTTTGCCCTTTTCTTCAAAGCCTTCCGGCTGCACCATGTAAATTTCCTCATGAAAATCCCCATGCAAGAAAGCTGTCTTGACATCCATCTACATAAGCTCCATATCCTCTACTGCCACTAGTCCAAGCATGCATCTAAGTGTGGTCATCTTCACAACCGGAGAGAATATCTCATCAAAGTCCACACCCTTCTCTTGCTTGAACCCTTTAGCGACCAAACGGGCCTTGTACCTAGGCACATCATCACCTGTGACCTTCATCTTGTAGACCCATTTACATGGCAATGCTTTCTTTCCATGTGGCAAAGAAACCAAGTCCCAAGTCTTATTCTTCATAAGTGAACTCATCTCTGATTGCATAGCATACTCCCACTTGCATTGATCCTCACGCATCATAGCCTCTCTGTAGCAAGAAGGCTCCCCGTAATCAGTAAGCATCACATAGTCTACCCCTGGAACAAACCTAACAGGCGGTCTAGACACTCTAGATGATCTTCTCAAGGGCATTTTAGCTTGCTGTCCCACTTGCATATCAGCCACATTTGGCTCATCATTTCCACCAATAGATGATCCATCATCTACCCTTGATTGTATACCTGTAGGAGTACTTGGTGGTACCATTTCTTGCACATTTGGTGCATGGACAACTTGCTGTCTATCAACATATGCAGGTGGATTCACATCCTGGAAAGTGATTCTCCTCATTTCCACATCCCTCATGGGTGCCTTATGCATCTTCTTCTCATTCAAGACTACATCATGGCTGCGTATGATCTTCTTTGCTTCTGGATCCCAGAGACGATAGCCCATCTCTCCACTTTCACCATAACCCAGAAAGTTGCATTTCCTAGACTTAGGATCTAGCTTCTTTCGAAGCTCTTTTGGCACATGTGCATATGCCTCACACCCAAATATATGCAAATGAGAGTAAGAGGGCTTCTTGCCACTCCATGCCTCTTCAGGAATACCACCGTCAAAACTCTTACTAGGTGATCTATTGATTACATGCACTGCAGTCTTCATTGCCTTAGCCCAAAAACTCGGGGGGGTCACTCATCATATGTAATCCTATCACGTGAGTTCAACAGAAGGATATTTTTAATTTACAAAATTTACAGAAATAAATATACATAAGGGACTATTTAAAATAGTTTTGGGAAAAATTCACAGATTTGTATAGAAAAGGGGTACATTTTATTAATGAAAAATTTACAGATAAGGGATTTTACAAATAGGCCTTGAACACATGTGATATAGAGGGTTTATACATAGTGACCCCTCGGAGCCCAAAAACCACTAGAAAGACTTGCATTGGAAAGCATGCATTGCAACCTTTCTTGAATGGTACGGTTCATCTTTTCTGCAACTGGATTTTTCTCTGGAGTACGAGGGGATTTGAGCTCCCTCTTAATCCCACATCTATCACAGAAATGCTGAAAGTCATGAGAGAGATACTCTCCACCATTGTCAGTCTGTAGGCATTTAAGCATTCTACCTGACTGATTCTCAACCAAGGCCAGCCATTTCTAAAATACCTGGAACACATCACTCTTCTAAGCTATAGCATAAGCCCACACTTTCCTAGTTGCATCATCAATGAATGTCACATAGTATTCAGCCCCGCCTAATGACCGTGTAGGCATGGGACCACATACGTTTGCATGCACCAAATCAAGCTTTTTAAACTCTTTCTTCCCCTTTCTTTTATGGGCTGATTTAGTCTGCTTCCCATAGAGACAGTGCTCGCAAAATTCAAAATTAGAGAAACTCAAATGCGGTACATAACCCAAATGGCATAAGAGTTTCATTCCATTCTGGCTCATGTGCCCCAACCTGCAATGCCACAAAGAAGTACTTGGCTGCTTGGTTATTGTAACAACATGATCAAATACCCCTAATACATGTAAGGGATACAAAGTCCCACACTTGGAACCCTTGGCCAAAAGCATAGAGCCCTTCTAAATTTTCCAACTCTGAAAGCCAAAAGTGGTGTGAAAACCAGCATCATCTAGCCGACCCACTGAAATAAGACTCTTGGTCAACTTAGGCACATGTCTCACATGTTTCAAAACAAATGCAGACCCATTTGCAAAAGAAAACTTTATGTCACCTACTCCCACTATGTCACATGCATAGTCATTTCCAAGATGCACACAACCTGTCTTTCCACTATCATAAGTGGAGAGCCATTCCCTATGGGGAGTAACATGGAATGAAGCACCAGAATCAAAAATTCAATCCTGGGAATATGCATCATCTAAAGTGGTAAGCAACTCTGCAGATAAACTAGACATGAAGAGAACGTCATTGTCACTATCATGTGTGATTGCATTGATCTCCTCGATCTTCACTTTTCCTTTGTCCTCCCTTGGACTCTCTTCCTTTTGATTTGGACCCCAATTTGCATTCTTTTTCTTATTCTTTTGCTCTCTTTTCAGCTTGTAGCAATCCTTTTTCATATGGCCCTTCTTGCCATAGTGGTAACACTCAATGTTTCGTGCCCTGGATTTGCTATGAGACTTTCCTCTTTCTTGGGACTTCCCCCTGAACTATGATCTTCCCCTTTGCACATTTAAGGCTGCATCCTGCTTGTTGCCAGCCATAGACTTCCGTCTAATCTCCTCGGCCAACAAGCTACCCACAACATCATCAAATTTCAGTACTCCACCAGGTGCAAAGTTACTGACAGTTGTACGGAAGGTATCCGGCCATGAGGATGGCAATGAACATAAGAGAAATATTGCCTTAGTCTCCGCATCAAAATTCATCTTCTGAGCCTGAAGCTGGCTGAAAAGAATATTGAATTCATTCAAGTGAGAAGCAATGGAGACCCTTCCTTCATCTGCAGCTCAAATAACCTCTTCATGAGGTAAACTTTATTAGAGGTAGTTTCCTTTTCATAAGTGGCACATAGTTTTGTCCACAAATCTTCCGTAGTCTGCTCATTTACTACTATGAAATAAACTGACTCTGAAAGATGGAGTCTAATAGTAGATTTTGCTAATGCATCCAACTCATTCCAATCATCCTCAGACATATTTGCAGGCTTAGCTTCAATCCCTACCAAGGCTTTAATCTACTTCTTTTGAATAAGCACATCCCTTATTTGTTCTTTCCACAAAGAAAAGTTTGTCCCATCAAACTTTTTAATGCTTAAAAACTCCTTTTCAGACATGAAAGAGGATGCCATGATGCAAATGAAGCAAAAATCCCAAATGCTAGTGCCTACAAGAGAGAATCACACCAAATACCAGGTGCACCCAAATGTGTATGCCACAATAGAGTGAAATATCACCAAAACTCATGTCTCAAAGCATCTGACTCATGTGCATATAGTATGCATCCAAATGAGCAAATCTAGCCCAAAAGAAAATGCCAACTGCAATGGCAATCCAAAATGCCAATAAGTGCCAAATGACTCAAGCATAAACACCATCCACTGGTATATGCATTAATAATATCTCATCCAAGAGAGCATAGCACTATCAATGCATCACCTGCAATGTGTCAAAGTTGTCCCTCAGCATAAAATAGCATCCATGTGCAAAGCATCCATAAAAATAGCATCCCACAAGGCAATTTGGGCCTATCAGCGCATCCAATAAGGACCACAATGCATCCAAATGGCCTATAAATTATCCACTGCAACCCAATGCACACCACGAATGAGTGCACAGTGCTCAAACTGCAACCAGAGTGATCTGAATAAGGTATGCTCAAGAAATCATAGTCCCACGGTAATGACCGCTACTAAAAATAGAACCTGAGATGCCTCAAAACATGGGCGCCATTGCATAATTGAACTCAACAAGAAAATCTGCAAATATCTCTCTTCTGTCGTAACTCCAAAATCCCAACTGATGAGTGAGAAATGGGAGTCAACACTTATCCACTGCCATGTGGCATAAATCTAAGGTTTAAAAACCTTAGAATGAAAAATGCATAACAGAGAGACGAAATCGAATACACAGAGATCTATAACTCTGAAAATCCTCCATCGAATCGCGTAAGAACTGACAGGTAGGGGTTTTTGGATGTCCGGAACGCAATGGGACAGACGGCTTTGGAAACCGTGGTCTCAATCACTAGGTCCAACACACAGACTGAAAAATGTTTTTGGAAATAGAGCTATTTGTAAACTCCACCGGAGTGCGAATGATGAGCAACATAGAAGTTTTAGGACCTCCTGAGTCCACCAGAACTGACAGATCTGCAAATGGTTGCTCCAAACTTGAGTTCTAACACCCGGGCAGAAAAACACAAAAACTGACACTGAGTCAGAAATCCAATGAAATGATCCCAAATTCAAGAATGAAGGTGTTTCCAAGCTCCTAAAGGGAAGTGGACACCAAAAGCAAGCAATAGTTGCCTCTATAAGTCAATACGGAGTCTCTGTCATCGAACGGAACAGGGAAAAGCTCAAAAAACGACTTTTTCTTTGAAAACACTTAACAGGCTCTCAAAACCACTTCGCAAAACCAAAGTGACTTTTCCAAAGGTTCCTCCAAGGTTTCTCGGGGGGGTCACTATGTATAAACCCTCTATACCACATGCGTTCAAGGCATATTTCTAAAATCCCTTATCTGTATAAATTTTTCATTAATAAAATGTACCCCTTTTCTATATAAATCTGTAAATTTTTTCCAAAACTATTTTAAATAGTCCCTTATGTATATTTATTTCTGTAAATTTTAGAAATAAAAAATATCCTTTTGTTGAACTCACGTGATAGGGTTACATATGATGAGTGACCCCCCCGAGCAAGGTTTCTACACACTCGGATGCAAGTAAAGTCACCCACAAAGCTTCCCATAGAGCTTCTCCTTCCTCCCACAGAGATGCTGAGCTTCAAGCATTCGCGCACGCTCAATTAGATCACCCGAGCTCTGATACTAGTTGAGAGTGCTCTCAACGGAAGCAAGAACTGAAGAGGGAGAGAGAGAAATAGAGAGCCACACAAGTTTTGGTGGGTGCAGAACCACCCTAATCTTCTTTTTCATTCATTTATATATGTGTTTGAGTATTGTACATAAGCAGGGTAAAGGCACAGTGACCTTTAACCCCCACAAATAAAACATTACAACTCCAAAACGTTTAGTTCACAAGGCATTCATTGATAGAACATTGCACAAGGAAATTGAATGCCAAAAAAATAAAGGGAGTGTATGTTATTTCATAGCCCAAAAAGTGCTTGTATATACATATAGCATGAAGCCAAGCCACTTGTGGCTTCAAGTATAAAAAATAAGAGGAGTGTATATACAAGATAGGCACGAGGCCAATGCCTTCAAGTATAAGAAAGAGTAGCTAGTACTACTTCTACGACTAATCTAAGTCATCCATGTCCTTGCTCCCTTCTTCATCGCCTTCTTCATTATCTTCTTCCTCCTCAGTATCCTCGCCTTCTTCCTCGTGAATATCCCTAGGGGCCTATAAACGAGGGACAACATGTATCAATGTATGAAAAATCAAATCTTTATTTACAATATTGACATTATTTAAGTACTTTTAAATAATGGGGGGTGCTCCAGTAGCCCGAATATACTGCTCGTCATCAGTAATCAACCCTTCATCATAGAAGTTCCTCCATGTATGTCCTCTACGATGTCCACAATTGTAGGATATGTCAATAGGAGTAGGGTACCTGCCCATGATATCAAGCTACAAGATGACACAATTTGTAGATGGGTTAGTACAAAGAAACAACCTCCTAATAAACCACATTTAAACACGATATAATTTGAGATCGATCCTTACAAATTGGGCCTCCCATGAGTCAACACCCTCTGCTCCAAAATGCATGTTTCCATATTGCTCCATTTGGATCCGCCATGCCTCCATGTGCTGCAGATTGCGGTCCCTTCGCTGCCTTCATTGCTTTCTTCCACTCATGCTTATGAGCAGTGTGGGGCTATCCCCTTGGTTGTTGACCTCCTTCTCTCTTGGCAATCTCGACTAGTGCCTGCCTCTTAAGAAAATATCTTTTATTGGCAAGTATAACAACAATCTTTGACTTTGCCCATTTCTTTGTGAACTCAACATTGGGGGGATTGGGATACCTAGAGTGTACATCATTGATGGTCTCATCAGCCAACCTTTTTGGAGGCTCTTTGTATGGAATAAAGCAATCTCTATAGTTGTTAGCAACTATAGAGCGCATGAAGGCCATGATGTCCTTTCCCCCATGCATCCATCAAGATGCCTCCTCTTTGAGTGATGTCATAGAAGATCGTACCATCACCCTCTGGCGTGTCTCCATCATTTGAATCCTCCCCGCCCCCACCATTACCCCCCCCAAAGCACTATGCCATGCATCCCCAAGAGCTCTCCTTGCTACTATGCCTACTGCCCTGCCATGATGAGCTAGTACGCTGGGCACTCGTCTTTGGAGAAGGGACTCCAAATGGCACATGAGTACGCTGGCAGCCTTGCGAGGTAGAAGGGCCTCTTGATGGCATGGGAGAAGGGACTCCAGACCGCCATAGGGGAGAAGGGAGTGCTGATGATTGGGGAGAAGGGACTCTTGATGATCGAGGAGAAGGCTAGTGGCTCTGTCACCTACTGGGCTACCTCGACTCCACAGGAGTAATCTCAGCTGGTGTGGGTATGGAGTGGTTTGGAGTCTAACTGCCAACTCTTGGGGGGTGTTTTGAGTATCCTTCATGTATGTGTATAACTCTTGAGGAATGGCAGGGTGCCCCAAAATGTTATATAACTCTCGAAATATGGCATCCCTAAGATTAGATGAGGCTGAAGAGCTTCCTGACCACATAATGAACTGCAAAAAAGAAGAGAAGAAGATTTCCATCATGCATGCCTTCTTTCCATTATGCATGCAATCCCGTGATTTCCATTATGCATGCCCTCTTTCTTTATCCTGCCCTTATGCTGCACTCCAATTTCACTCATGCAATCACTTATTTCCATCATTCATGCAATCCTTTATTTCCTCATGAATGCGTAAGGCATTAAAAATTCAACTTAAACATGCATGCAAGGGAACGGAGAAAGGAAATAGAAGGGAGGATGGGAAAAAATAAGGAGGAGGGAGAATGGAAGAAGGGGAAGGAGAAGGGGAAAGGAGAAGGGGAAGGGGAACTGTCTATCAGAACTGCATGTTTGGAAATATGTCAACGCACATCTATAGATGCGGCAAATAGCGGGTCTATAGGCGCGGCTACCCTATTTTCCTAAAATTTTGACGTGCTTTTAGACACATATATAGCTGCACTTCGATAGATGCTTTTCGACAAAAAGGTGAAAAGGACATGCGCTCGACCCCAAAAAGAACAACAATACCAAAAACATCATTTCCCTACATACAACAAAGGACGAATCCAAAGAGAATAACTTCTAGAGAAGACCAACCACCAAGAGACTTACCTTGGATAGAGGTATGGAAGCTTCTTGTCTTTCTTCAAAGGTTCCTCTCCCTCTTCTTTGGTGGCTTCCTTGTTCACCCTCTTCTCTTATATGCTTGGGGATGAGTGTGTATGCTTGGAGATGAGTGTGGATGCCTAGAGATGAGTGTAGATGCTTGGAGCTGTGTGTGTTAAAAGGAAAGCAAGGGGTGCTAAAAGTATCGAAAGGAAAGTGCAGCACTAAAAGTAGGTTAAAAAATCAGTACTAGTCTGGGCATCTATTAGCGCATCTACACTGTGTTTTTGACATGCCTATAGACACACTCCACAGTACAAACACGCTTACATCAAGGAATCTGGTTGGAGCAAAAAGTCAAATGTATGTGTGATCGATGTCGAGGAAACATGTATCGTGCATGTAGAATTACAATCAATCACATCTCAAAGTATGGAGAATGGGATGCAACCATATCCTGGGTAAGTGTTTAAGCATTGAGGTTGATTCAGATACCTATGGGTGCTCATGTGTTTGACATATGATCCTTTTGTAATTTGATACAGGATGCAATGCCATGCTCGCATATGTTTCCCTATGCTCATCATGAGGAGGCAAAGCATCGGCAATATGAGGTGGGATATTTAGGAGGGACCATTATGGATGCATGGAGTGATAGTGATAGTAGCCCTCCAACATTACCTCATGAGGCCATGGAGGAGAAGGTGATTGATGATATGGTGCAGGATTTATTTGTCCATCAACCCTCAGTTAGGGATGATAGCATGGAGCAGCATGATCTTTTTAATGTAGCATCGACACCACTATTTGAGGGGTGCACATTCTTTGTTCTACGTGCCTCCGTTGAGTTACTAAACTTGCAAACCATCTATGGATGGAGCAATGCAAGTTTGAATGCATTACTCAAGTAAGCTTTAAAGTCTATTTTGCAAACATGGTGGATTATGCTAGTGGGTCGATTACTGGAATACTTTTTATCATGGTCTTCACATGCAGGCTATTATGTAAAATGCTTCCAAGGTAGAATAAATTATTGACCTCAAGAGATATGGCAAGGCAACATGTGACCTCTCTTGGAGGATTGGATTACAAGCATATGCATGTGTTCGTCAATGATTGCATTTTGTTTCGTGGACCACATAAGGAGACAAGAGAGTGTCCTACTTGTGGAGAGACAAGAAATAAAGCAAATCTCAAAACTTTGGATGTGCCTTGTAAGGTTTTGACATTTTCCCATAATCCCTCGCATCCAACATATGTTCAAGTGCAAATCCATTGTAGAGCTCATGTCATGGCATTCCTCCCATCGATCAACTGATGGTACAGGTGAAGAACTCCCGCAGACACTCCTGCGTGGAAGCATATTGAAGACACATGGCCAAGCTTCAAGGAGGAACCTAGGAACTTGAGACTTCGATTGGGTATGGATGGTGTGAACCCATTTGGTCTCAAAAGCACCTCTTACAGTGTATGGCCAGTGATATTGGTGAATTATAATCTTCCACCCTCTATGGCGATTAAGAAAGGACATGTTTTCCTTCTAATTCTAGGGAAACATAAAGTCAAAAATCTTGATGTTTATCTAGAGCCTTTGATTGATGAGCTGGATGTACTTTGGAGAGGTATCGAGGTGCATGACTTGAGCACCTCCCTCGTCATCATGAGACTTCAACAGCAAAGTAGTCTTGATGTGGACGATGCATGACTTCCTAGGCTATGGCGAGTGTTCAAATGGGCATTGAACTTTTAATTAAGAGTAGGCAATCGATGTGACACCCTAAACCCACCTTGCTTATGCAATTACATCTATTGTTTAGGTCTCACTACATCGAGTTACCATGCATGTCTTGTTTGTGGTCCTTCGCTAGTTGCTTCACGGGTAGGCGCATTGAGTAAGGTCATCTATGAGAATTTCTCCCACCTGATCATCCTAGATATGTCACCCCTTGGAATGAAGTCCTACTACCGTCACTCATTGTAGGAGATTGGATGAGAATTTGGGACGTTTCCTTGACTCCTCCACCACTTGGCATGAGTCGGTAAGGGTTTGTAACTATTGTGTGCTATATTGAATGGAAATAAAGATTGGATGCTAACAGCATCTTTTGTTTAGATACTCCATCTTTTATCGGCTACCATATTGGTCCCACCTCAAGATCAATCACCTACTTGATCCCATGCATATCTTCAAGAATGTGGCATCTACCATTTGGGAACATTTAAATGGAACACGAGATTCCACAAGCATAAGGGAGGATCTACGCACCACAGGGAGGATGCGTGAATCTTGGCCACAAGAGAGGCCAAATCAACGTGTCTTTTTACCCCGTGCACCATGGAAGTTATCAAAGCTAGAGATGGTGGCGAAGAAGAGAAAAAAGGGAGAACAATCTTCTATGGAGGATGGATTTCTTCGACAACAAGTGCATGAAGAGCACTTAAGATGGACAGAAGCATTTGTTAAAAATGGTAGACCATTCAATGTCATGAGAGATGACTCGTTTCGTAATGCCTTGAAATCATGTGCTAGACCAAGATTTATTTTGCCAGATTATAATAAAATGCATACCGATCATCTTCATAGAGTCAAACAAACTATGGCGGATTGCTTGAAAAAAAGATATTGGACTTTATTCCTATATATGGGTGCACTCTTGTGTTTGATGGATGGACTAGCAAGTAGGCCAGACCCTTGATAAATGTGATGTGCATTACTCCCAAGGGAACTATGTTTTTGGAGAGTATTGATATGTCTCTAAAAGAAAAAACTTCGGCATATATTGTAAAAATATACGAAAGAGCAATCCGCAAAGTTGGTGGCAGTGAGAATGTTACTGCATTAGTAACAGATAATGCATCGAATTACAAGACTGCAGGTGAGATGGTCATGGCAAAGTATCCCACTCTGACATGGGTGCCATGTGGTGCTCATACTCTCAACTTATTGTTGAAGGATATTGGACAATTACCATTTGTGTAACCTATACTGCAAGATGCTAACGTTGTAGTGAGTTTTATAAAGAGTCATCAATACTTGCATGTAGTATTCAGAGAGCACTCTATCAAGCAACTCAGGCAATTTGTCAAACTAGATTTGCCACTTCTTTTCTAGTTCTTGCTAGATTGTTGGAAGTGCATCAAGCTTTAGTCAAGACTGTTACTGATAGACGATGGGCGAATTGGCTAGAAAAAAAGATGCAATACGCAATACCAGGCTCTAAATGTGTACATCTTGTACAATCATCTCTATTCTAGAAAAATGTTGAAAGAATAAAAGAAGGTGTAGAACCAATTGTAACAGTATTGAGGATGGTTGATGATGATGCCTTTGTTATGGTTAAAGTGTATTAGAAGATGTCAGAAGCAATACAACAAGTTAAAGAATTTGTACTTTTTTCTCCTAGGGAGAAGCAACAAGTGGTATATTTGGTTGATAAGAGATGGAAGAAAATGCACACCCCTTTGCATGGAGCTGTGTTTGCAGTACATCCACAAGTACATCCACAATATCAAATGCATGCTCAATCACAAAATCCTGAAGTCATAAGTAACTTTCAAGAGGTTTGTAAAAAGTTAGTTCCTGGAGATCAAGGAAAACTGGCCTACTAGCAACGAGTGAGATATACAAATCGCGAAGGCTCTTTTGGAGATCCTCGGAATCTTGATGCTATTAAGATGACTATTGCACCTACTTGGTGGAAGGAATATGGTGGAGAGACATTGGAGTTATAGCATGTTGCAACTCGTGTGCTCTCTGTTGCTACATCATTAGGTGCATGTGAGCAAAATTGGAGTGCATACGATTTTATTCATTCTAAGAGACGCAATCGCTTAAAGCCATCAAGAGCTGCAGATTTGGTATTTTTCTTTGGAAATCTACGATTGTTGAAAGGATTTAATGTTGCGGCTAGGGCAACAAGCGAAGCCATTGTAATGAGAATTGCTGGACAATGATTGACTATAGAATTAGTTGCTGAGGGTGCATTTAGTGAAGAGGAAGACGAGCTTGAGCTACTCAGTGACAACAGCGAAGTCGAAGAGATAGATGATATTGTACCTGTGTTGAATGCATTATAGAGTGATAGAAGAATATGATAGGTAATAGAAGCGGTGGATGAAGCTCTAATTATATCGGATATAATGTTGTATGTGAGGGGATGGATGGGAGAATATGTCAAGCAATGGGAGAGCGCATATGCTCGTATCCATCTCGTCTCCTTTTGTATTGAAATCTAGAACCTTGTGGGCTACAAGCGATGTTGTGTTGTAATTATTGAGATTGTGGATGATTTTGGTATACATAATAGTTAGAGGCAACCTTGTGACTTGCAAATACTTTCAAGGCAACATCGAAGGGAACATCAAAAAGTTGGAAAGAATAATCGAATATGCACAATTGAAGTTTATATTTCAAGTCTAAAGGGTTGATCTAGCTATTATGTGCACTAATTCACGTCGATATATTTTAATATTTCTACATTAACTTTACAAGTCCACCTAATCCATGGGAAACCACGTGAATCATCATACCACTTAGTTCACTTAAATCATTTAGTCCACTTAAATCACTTAAATCACTTAGTCTACTTAAATCACTTATACCACTTAATTCACTTAGATCACTTAAATCCATAGAAAATTACTTAAATCAATTATACCACTTAGTTCACTTAGATTACTTTAATCACTTAAATCACCTAGTCCACTTAGATCACTTATACCACTTAAATCACTTAGTCTACTTAAATCACTTATACCACTTAATTCACTTAGATCACTTAAATCACATAGTCCACTTAAATCACGTAAGTCACTTAAATCATCTAGTCTACTTAGATCACTTATACCACTTAAATCACTTAGTCCACTTAACTCACTTATATCACTTGAACCATCATTGTAGAAGAAGAGTATTATAAAGTTATATATGAAGTTTACAATGTACATAATTATGCAGTAGGATCCACATCTACCGTTCCCTGAGTGCTTGGTCCTACACCCTGCAAATCTATATTAGTGAGGTCCTCAAAATCAAAAATATAGGTATCCTCAGCGGCATCCAAATCTCCAAAGTACTATCTGTAGTGTGCAAGCTCAAACTCCAACATCTGTACGCATGCTTGTAGGTCCTCGATCCCTTTGGCTTGTCATGCAATGCAATCTTGTAACTCCTTAGCAGTAACACCTTGTTGATGGAGAGGTATGGCAGATGTGGCCAAGTCAATAAGATCATTGTGTGCCTGAGGAGTTAGCACACGAGGTCTCTGAGACACGAGCTCTCTATTCTCTGTCCTTGCTTGCTTGCGCTCTGCAAGATGCCCCTTTCCTGTTCCTAGCAAGTGATGCTTGTCATTCCAATCCACGCGTCGATGCAAGACGTCATAGACATACACCTGTTGGATGAAATACAAGGGTATTTGCTGGTTATTGGGAATGCTTCCTTCCACCTCTATGAATCGTTGGAGAAGGATGTGGGCTAGGGTTTTATGCCTCCATGCTCATACTTAGCCTAAAAAATCACAACAAGATAAAATTAATTTGTAACCACAAATAATATTAAATATTTAAACAATTAAATAATATTAAACCTATACAAATAATATCTAAATATTTATTGTTGCATCATTTATCATATTTTAAAATTGGACCATCATTTTTATCGCAACATTCAGTTATACAAATAATATTAAAACATTAATTATTGCATCATTTATCATATTTGACAATTGGATCATCATTTTTATCGCATCATTTACTTATACAAACAATATTTAAACATTACTTATCGCATCATTTATCATGTCACTGTAAACATACAAACTGTTCAAACAATGGAGTAAATCCAATCTTGGATGATATATAAAACTAAAAATGTTACAAGTTCCATGATCGGTCACTCATGTTACATCTTGGCATCCAAGAAAGACTCAGTCATTGGCTCCTCTAAGTCCTTGGTTTAGCTGAGCTATATACCACATCTTGGAGCAATGTCAAAAATCCCACAAGAATCTGCAGTACTTGGACGTCTATTCGGTTTGGTTGACTTTCCCTGAACTGCAAATCGTCATAAACACCCGATTAGAGCTTCTATAGGCCTTGTACTTGTCCATGGTGCACAAATGTCCAAGATTTCTAGGATGTGATGAGACATGGTATACACATCCTGTGTAACATCGAAAGGTGGGGGATTGGTGCAAAGGCACACTGGAGCAATGTGACGAAACCTAGCAATGGAGCTTTGACGAATTGCTTGGGGTGAATTGGGGAAGCAAGTCAGGTGAACAAAAGGGTGATCTGTTTCAATGCCATGTATGTAAGGACAATGTGGTTGTCAAGTACCACATCTCCCACCAAATGTTATATTTTGCTTTCCAATATAGGCACTGGAAGAAAACAACTGGCAATTGGCTCCCCCTTAACTCTAACAACGATGATAATATAGGGGTAAGTTTATGTGTTGGTTCTCATTTAGGAGATGTCAAGAATGTGACTGTCATGTCACAGTGGACTCTCAAGGATGTGCGGGAACACCTATTGGTCATGGAGGATGGCATGTTTGAGTCCTTTCACTTTACCTTAAATGGTGAAAAGGTAGGAAAGCATGCAGAGAAGCTCATGCATAGTGCCACTTTTATCCCTTCTGCAATATTGAAGATTGTAAACAATGTGGGGTGGAATAATTATGGATTTTGACATTTTCCAATTAATAGTGGTGCAATTAATTTTGATGTTTTGAATGGTTTTGTTTCATGTCAATGTCAAGTTTTTCCCAAAAAAATTATAATTCTTTTTAATTTTTATATTTAGAACATTTGGGTATATATAGGTTATAAAGTTACTTTAGTTTCAAAGTTTCACTATCATAGCCATAGTTCTCCTAGCTAGCAAACTACCATGGATTTTGATAGGTCTGCCTTCCATGATTTCATCTCTCATACTCCATTAATTGATAGAGAGGAGGAGTTATTTCCAACTTGTGATAAGAGCATAGATGTGAAGCTGAGGAGTGGGAAGCTGGATTGGCCCTGGAAGTGCTCCAGTGACCTTCTAAACCCCATTCTACTTCTCAAATTCCATCCACCTCGGGCACCACCTCTTTTGACCCCGCAACAGTGATATGCTTTCTTGCTCTCCTTCTTGTTGATGGAGAACAATACCTCTTTGTCCATGACATAGAGGTTATGTTTGGTCTCCGGAAGGATGAAGCTCTTAGTGTCCTATGTGGATATGAGGTGGACATGACTATGCAAGAACCTGGGTTTTTGAAAGCAGATGATTCAATAGAAGAGGTTCTTGCTTTAACACTAGCCCAAATCAAAGATGCAGAGACATCAATCTACTCTAACCTACCTGATGTTCCAGAAGAAGCCTCCACATCCCACTCCAGACAGTAGGAGGCCTCTAGATCCATCCTCATTGACAAAGAGGAAGGGATTGAGCATGATGACTCCATAGTGGTAAGAAACTATGAGCTTTGAATTTCTTCTCTCTTGGTATACTTTTGCTTTAATGGAATTCTAATGTAATGTTGGACTGTTGTAGGATGCATTTGAGGTCGACCTATTCTCATCTCAACAATGCCTTATTCGCAATAGCTTTAGCCAAGATCACTCACTGGCACATTACCTTGGCCAAGCAAAAGGGTGCTTTGTGGTTATCCACAAAAAGTTTTCTCCACATGATACTAATGACTTCCTGAAGTGCAAGGCCTTGTCATAAGTGATTGGTCATGCTGACATCAATCGCAATGCTGACAAGGTCATTTTGGTGAACCGCATGGCTGCCCTCAATGCCTTTGGAACCAATTTTCAAGGTATGGCATTGACGGCAGCAGCCATGTCCCTGGCCAGCAACGACAATAGCATTGACTCTCTATCGAGACTAGGTTTAGAGCTAGGAGTGTATTTGGGAATTCAAAGCCCGATGTTCTTAGTGTTTTAGAGAAGAGAGAAAGGCTCTGAAGCCTTATTATATCTCTGATTGACTTAGATCATGATGCTTTAGATGTCAATGTTTGGATGGTAACCAAATGCAATAGATGTTTTGAGATTGCATTGGAAATCTACTTTTGATAAAATACTACTTTCAAAAGTTGCTTTTAGAAAGTTTGCTAATGAAATGTTCTCCTTTTAAATTGATTATTTGCAAAAACTACAACTTCTAGTTTTTTCAAAGTATGATACATTTTTCTTAACTTGCATCTATGGATAATCTTTCTCTTCCCAAAATTGATTGCTAGTATAGTAATCTTATACTTTAGATACGTCGATGTGCATTATGCTTATTTTCATTTGAATTGTCATTTGTAGCAAGCAAGCAAGTTCAATCAAATGAAGACAATGATGAAGTTAATTCATACAATCAAGTTAACAAAAAACAACCCTTGCATCATAATTTCCTAGCCATTGCCAAAGCTATTGTTCCATCGCAAGAGAACTTCATAGGGGGGGGGGAACTCTTTACCTTCTTTGTCTATAGGCCAACTATCGGATTGTGCACCTTATAGATTCATCTTTGAAGGGAAATTGCTTTGCAAATATGGTACATATAAAGTTGCCAACCCAAAGTACTTTCCTGAAAGGGGATTTTACAAACAAGTTTTGTGCACATACCATTACATTGCTAATACCATCCACTTACATTCATCTACTTTCCTGAAAGGGGATTTTACAAACAAGTTTTGTGCACATACCATTACATTGCTAATACCATCCACTTACATTCATCAATTTGTAAATTTCTTACAAATTGCGGAGTTTTATAGAGTGGAGGGTGCAACAGTTGTGGCAAAAGGATCAACAAAAGGTGGCACCTCTAAGTATGCCTTGCTTGTGGATGCTACTGCTTGCATCATTAGGGGGGAGCCTTTTGAAGGCAATCTTCATTTGTTGCCTGACCACTTTCTTGCCACATATGTTCATTGGGCTATTGAGATGATCAACTTTATGAGAGTGCTCTCAACGGAAGCAAGAACAAAAGAGGGAGAGAGAGAAATAGAGAGCCACACAAGTTTTGGTGGGTGCAGAACACCCTAATCTTCCTTTTCATTCATTTATATATGTGTTTGAGTATTGTACATAACTGGGGTAAAAGCACAGTGACCTTTAACCCCCACAACCTCCCACTTAAAGGACAATGTGCCTTTAAGGGAGAACAACCAGTGAGCATACTAACCAATGCCCATCAATACACGACAATACTCAAACCGCTGACTAGGTAGACTCTTCGTCAGCATATCTGCAGGGTTATCATCTGTATGAACCTTGACAAGCTCTATGCACTTGTCCTCAAGTACCTCCCTGATGAAATGGTACCTGACCTCAATGTGTTTGGTCTTTGCATGAAAGACTGGATTCCATGCTAGCTGAATATCACTGATGGAATCACTATGCAATGTCGGTACACCTGTATGAATCCCCAAATCTCCCACTAGCCGATCAAGCCATATAGCCTCCTTGCAACCCTCTGTGGCTACAACATACTCAGCCTCTGTGGTAGACAAAGCAACGCACTTCTGTGTGCAAGACATCCACGACACTGCACCACCTGCAAAGGTGAACACATAACCAGAAGTGGATCTCCTACTCTCCACATGCCCTACATAGTCTGAATCTATGTAGCCAAGTACACGCATGTCCCCTCTACCAAAGCAGATGCACATCTCCTTGGTACCCTTCATGTACCTCATGATGCACTTAACTGCCTCCCAATGCCTCTTTCTTGGATTAGCCATATACCGGCTAACAACTCCCACTGCAAATGCAATGTCTGGTCTAGTAGCTATCATAGCATACATAAGACTCCCAACTGCTGATGCATAAGGAACCTTGGCCATCATGGCCCTTTCCTCATCTGATTTGGGACTATCTGTATGACTTAGTTTCACATATGGAGGCAATGGAGTACTCACTGCCTTCCCCCCCTCAATATTGAAATGCTGCAATACTTTTGTAACATACTCTTTTTGTGAAAGCCAAAGGAGTTTCCTACTCCAATCACGCATGATGCGCATACCAAGAATATGACCTGCAAGTCCCAAATCCTTCATATCAAAAGCCTCATGCAACTTGGCCTTTAATGCATCTAGCTCATAAGTATTCTTGCTAGCCAATAGCATATCATCCACATATAGTGCCAAGATTATCAGGCTATTATCCTTAGTCCTTTTAGTGTAGAGGCAGTGATCAATTTCACTCCTCCTAAAACCCTGGGACCGAATGAAAGCATCAAACTTCTGATACCATTCTCTAGGCGCTTGCTTAAGACCATAGAGACTCTTCTTCAGCTTGCAAACTAAATTTTCTTTGCCTTTTTCTTCAAAGCCTTTCAGTTGCACCATGTAAATTTCCTCATGCAAATCCTCATGCAAGAAAGCTGTCTTGACATCCATCTGCATAAGCTCCATATCCTCTACTGCCACTAGTCCAAGCATGCATCTAAGTGTGGTCATCTTCACAATCAGAGAGAATATCTCATCAAAGTCCACACCCTTCTCTTGCTTGAACCCTTTAGCAACCAAACGGGCCTTGTACTAGGCACATCATCACCTGTGACCTTCATTTTGTAGACCCATTTACATGGCAATGCTTTCTTTCCATGTGGCAAAGAAACCAAGTCCCAAGTCTTATTCTTCATAAGTGAACTCATCTCTGATTGCATAGCATACTCCCACTTGCATTGATCCTCGCACATCATAGCCTCTCTGTAGCAAGAATGCTCCCCACAATCAGTAAGCATCACATAGTCTACCCCTGGAACAAACCTATCAGGCGGTCTAGACACTCTAGATGATCTTCTCAAGGGCATTTCAGCTTGCTGTCCCACCTGCATATCAGCCACATTTGGCTCATCATTTCCACCAATAGATGATCCATCATCTACCCTTGATTGTCTACCTGTGGGAGTACTTGGTAGTACCATTTCTTGCACATTTGGTGCATGGACAGCTTGCTGTCTATCAACATATGCAGGTGGATTCACATCCTAGAAAGTGATTCTCCTCATTTCCACATCCCTCATGGGTGCCTTATGGATCTTCTTCTCATTGAAAACTACATCATGGCTGCGTATGATCTTCTTTGCTTCCGGATCCCAGAGATGATAGCCCATCTCTCCACTTTCACCATAACCCAGAAAGATGCATTTCCTAGCCTTAGGATCTAGCTTCTTTCGAAGCTCTTTTGGCACATGTGCATATGCCACACACCCAAATATATGCAAATGAGAGTAAGAGGGCTTCTTGCCACTCCATGCCTCTTCAGAAATACCACCATCCAAACTCTTACTAGGTGATCTATTGATCACATGCACTGCAGTCTTCATTGCCTCAGCCCAAAAACCACCTGAAAGACTTGCATTGGAAAGCATGCATTGCAACCTTTTTTGAATGGTACAGTTCATCTTTTCTGCAACTCGATTTTGCTCTGGAGTACGAAGGGATGTCAGCTCCCTCTTAATCCCACGTGTATCATAGAAATGGTGAAAGTCATGAGAGAGATACTCTCCACCATTGTCAATCCGTAGGCATTTAAGCGTTCTACCTAACTGATTCTCAACCAAGGCCAGCCATTTTTGAAATACCTGGAACACATCACTCTTCCGAGCTATAGCATAAGCCCACACTTTCCTAGTTGCATCATCAATGAATGTCACATAGTATTCAGCGCCGCCGTGTAGGAATGGGACCACATACGTCTGAATGCACCAAATCAAGCTTTTCAAACTCTTTCTTTCCCCTTCTTTTATGGGCTGATTTAGTCTGCTTCCCGTAGAGACAGTGCTCGCAAAATTCAAAATCAGAGAAACTCAAATGCGGTACATAACCCAAATGGCATAAGAGTTTCATTCCATTCTGGCTCATGTGCCCCAACCCGCAATGCCACAAAGAAGTGCTTGGCTACTCGGTTATTGCAAAAACATGATCAAATACCCCTGATACATGTAAGGGATACAAAGTCCCACACTTGGCACCCCTGGCCAAAAGCATAGAGCCCTTCTGAATTTTCCAACTCTGAAAGCCAAAAGTGGTGTGAAAACTAGCATCAGCTAGCTGACCCACTGAAATAAGACTCTTGGTCAACTTAGGCACATGTCTCACATGTTTCAAAATAGATGTAGACCCATTTGCAAAAGAAAACTTTATGTCACCTACTCCCACTATATCATGTGCATAGTCATTTCCAAGATGCACACAACCTGTCTTTCCACTGTCACAAGTGGAGAACCATTCCCTATGGGGAGTAACATGGAATGATGCACCAGAATCCAAAATCCAATCCTGGGAATATGCATCATCTGAAGTGGTAAGCAACTCTGTAGATAAACTAGACATGAAGAGAACGTCATTGTCACTATCATGTGTGACTACATTGATCTCCTCGATCTTCACTTTTCCTTTGTCCTCCCTTGGACTCTCTTCCTTTTGATTTGCACCCCCATTTGCATTCTTTTTCTTATCCTTTTGCTCTCTTTTCAGCTTGTAGCAATCCTTTTCCATATGGCCCTTCTTGCCACAGTGGTAACACTCAATGTTCTGTGCCCTAGATTTGCTACAAGACTTCCCTCTTTCTTGGGACTTCCCCCTGAACTGTGATCTACCCCTTTTCACATTTAAGGCTGCATCCTGCTTGTTGCCATCCATAGACTTCCGTCTAATCTCCTCGGCCAACAAGCTACCCACAACATCATCAAATTTCAGTACTCCACCAAGTGCAGAGTTACTAACAGCTGTACGAAAGGTATCCCATGAGGATGGCAATGAACATAAAAGAAATATTTCCTTAGTCTCCGCATCAAAAATTCATCTTCTGAGCCTGAAGCTGGCTGAAAATAATATTGAATTCATTCAAGTGAGAAGCAATGGAGACCCCTTCCTTCATATGTAGCTCAAACAATCTCTTCATGAGGTAAACTTTATTAGAGGCAGTTTCCTTTTCATAAGTGGCACACAATTTCTTCCACAAATCTTCCGTAGTCTACTCATTTACTACTGTCAAATAAACTGACTCTGCAAGATGAAGTCTAATAGTAGATTTTGCTAAAGCATCCAACTCATTCCAATCATCCTCAAACATATTTGCAGGCTTAGCTTTAATCCTTGCCAAGGGTTTAATCTGCTTCTTTTGAATAAGCACATCCCTTATTTGTTCTTTCCACACAAAGAATTTTGTCCCATCAAACTTTTTAATGCTAAAAAACTCCTTTTCAGACATGGAAGAGGATGCCATGATGTAAATGAAGCAAAAATCCCAAATGCTAGTGCCTACAAGAGAGAATCACACCAAATACCAGGTGCACCCAAATGTGTATGCCACAATAGAGTGAAATATCACCAAAACTCATGTCTCAAAGCATCTAACTCATGTGCATATACTATGCATCCATATGAGCAAATTTGGCCCAAAAGAAAATGCCAACTGCAATGGCAATCCAAAATGCCAATAAGTGCCAAATGACTCAAGCATAAACACCGTCCACTGGCATATGCATTAATAATATCTCATCCAAGAGAGCATAGCACTATCAGTGCATCACCTGCAATGTGTCAAAGCTGTCCCTCAGCATAAAATAGCATCCATGTGCAAAGCATCCATAAAAATAGCATCCCACAAGGCAATTTGGGCCTATCAGCACATCCAATAAGGACTGCAATGCATCCAAATGGCCTATAAATCATCCACTGGAACCCAATGCACACCATGAATGAGCGCACACTGCCCAAACTACTGCAACCAGAGTGATCTGCATAAGGTATGCTCAAGAAATCATAGTCCCACGGTGATGAGAACTTGAGATGCCTCAAAACATGGGCGCCATTGTATAATCGGACTCAGCAAGAAAATCTGCAAATATCTCTCTTCTGTTGGAACTCCAAAATCCCAACCGATGATTGAGAAATGGGAGTCAACACCTATCCACTGCCATGTGGCATAAATCTAAGGTTCAAAACCTTAGAATGAAAAATGCATAACAGAGAGATGAAATCGAATACACAGAGGTCTATAACTCTGAAAATCCTCCACCGAATCGCGTAACAACTGACAAGTAGGGGTTTTGGGACAGATGGTTTTGGAAATCATGGTCTCAATCACTGGGTCCAACACATGGACTGAAAAACGTTTTTGGAAATAGAGCTATTTGTAAAATCCACCGGAGTGTGAATGATGAGCAACATAGAAGTTTCAGGACCTCCTGAGTCCATCAAAACTAACAGATCTGCAAATGGTTTCTCCAAACTTGAGTTCCAACACCCGGGCAGAAAAACGTAGAAACTAACACAGTGAGTAAGAAATCCAAAGCAATGATCCCAGATTCAAGAATGAAGTGTTTCCAAGCTCCTGAAGTGAAGTGGACACCAAAAGCAAGCAATAGTTGCCTCTACAAGTCAATACGGAGTCTCTGTCATCGAACAGAATAGGGAAAAGCTCAAAAAACGAACCTTTTTTTTAAAACACTTAACAGGCTCTCAAAACCACTTCACAAAACCAAAGTGGCTTTTCCAAAGGTTCCTCCAAGGTCTCTACACACTCGGATGCAAGTAAAGTCACCCACAAAGCTTCCCACAAGCTTCTCCTTCCTCCCACAGAGCTGCTCAGCTTCAAGCATTCACACATGCTCAGCTAGATCACCCAGGCTCTGATACCAGTTGAGAGTGCTCTCAATGGAAGCAAGAACGGAATAGGGAGAGAGAGAAACAGAGAACCACACAAGTTTTGGTGGGTGTAGAACACCCTAATCTTCTTTTTCATTCATTTATATATGTCTTTGAGTATTGTACATAACCGGGGTAAAGGCACAGTGACCTTTAACCCCCACACTTTAGACTTGTAGATCAACTTTAGAAAACTACAAGTCTCTCATGTTATGGGAACAATTGCAATTGTTATTATCAAAGTAGCAAGTGATGAACGCATGGCTGACCAAACCATAGTGGCGGATGGTCCAAGAGATGAAGATAGAGCTACAGTAAGTTATTAGTGTCTTTATTTGGTGCTTGTTTTATTTTTCAACACTTGGAAAGTAAAGTTATTTGATACTTTTCTTTTCCATCTTGTAGTTGTCCTTTGTGATTGAAATAAAAACCACATTTACTCAACATTTGCAAGAATTTAATAAAGAATGTGTGGTTATGTATGTGTTGCTAAATGTTTCCTTCCTCAAGGAAAAGGGAACCATTTCTATCTTTGATTTCACCATCTTGGTGGATGTGCTTGATGGTACAATCAAAGAAGGCCTCAAGAATGCATAGGGAGGCTTGGTTACATTTGCCTGAATCAAAATATTTGGGAAATAATATAGGCTTTCTCTTAAGCAACCCATCAAACACAAATGCTCTAATTTATGTCTAGGATTTCTATCCTACCCTAACATATCATCAACTACTCTCAATAGTCTTTAAATGGTTTGGCTCTAGTATTGATACAAGTAGTACAACATGGCATATGTTAGCAAGAATTTCTAGAGATGCAACATTAACAATAGAAAATATTGATGATGTGCTTAAGTACTCTTCCACATCTTGTGCAATTGTAGTGAACATCCTCCGATGTATCCATGAAGCTTTGGGAGCAACATTTGCTTTGATGGAATTAAATTGTCAAAGAAAATTACAATAGGAAAATGCAAACGCAGTGAATCAAAGGCCTTACTATTGGATGAAACAAAATCACCTTGCACAATAACTCCATTGATTCACTTGCAAGGAAAAAGGAACTACAACATATGGAATGAAGAAGACAATTTAGAATTGCAAGAACTACTTTATAAAAACCCAACATTGTGTGCAAAAGACATTGCAACTATATTTCGACAATAAAATGCAAGGAACTCACACTATGCAAGCTATTGTAAACAAAATTTACAAGATCAAAAAATGCTTAGTACTTGCTGAAAACCATGGTATGGATAAAGTTGTGCAAAAAGAAAATATGGATAATTAAGAAATTCCTTTGCAACACAAAAGAAAGACAAATAAATCTCGCTCATACAAAAATATAATAAGAGAATCGAAGATACTTCAAGCTATCCATGCATATGTTGTGGAACATTGACATTTCATGCAAAAATTTTGAAATTAAAAGAAAAGACTAGAGTCTTCCTCCAAGCCTAATGGAATAAATATTGCCCTCTCTAATTCATTGACTAATTTCTTATGTTCTCCATGCTATAAAGAAGTGAAAATTCAAAAAATCTCAATTATTTCTACAAAGAATATGCAAATGGCAAATATTCAATATTACACTAAGAAATGGAATGATATTGAAGCACGTTTGATTTCCATTAGAATTCCATTTGCTCAAATTCGAGAGTTAACTTATGAAGGCCAATTTGGACTCCATGGGAGCAGATGTAGATAGAGCGCAATGGGTACTTCCAAGATTTATGGATGAGAATGACACTATTGCTATTGCGATAAAAAGAAAGCTTTCATACAAGCATAGCTATATGAGTGGAATCATTCGTCCTACATTTACAATGCTTGCATTGAAGGAATTGTTGGAAACTCCATTGTACAAAGAAAACAATGTTTCCATAAATACTCTTTGGGAAGATGATGTAAGAAACATTCAATCAAAATACATTTTAGAAGGCAACAATGACATTGATAAGGACAAAAATCTTGCAATTACATTCAAACAAATACCCTAGTACATGGAATATACACAAGTCAACAAGTTGTTGATTTCAAAAATCAAACAATTGCAATCGCTTCCTCAAAGGGATTCTCCCCACTTAACATTTTTAAAGATAAATTTTGTGAAGAATTAGGCTTCCCAAAGCTTTTCTTTGGAAATCCTAGAAAATACAACATTCCACAATGAACTTCGTATTAAACAATTGCACGTTGGGAACTAACAAATGTAGATAAACGTTTTACAAATTGCATTGAAAACCTTTTTTTCAAGACAATGAAGATCCTAGTAGTGAAAAAAATTCTCTCCTCTTCTTGGGTCTGCATGTGAAAAGCTCAAACACAAGGTAGGACACTCCAAGTTAAAGATGCTCTTTTGGACACAAACATTGAAAAGTTACTCCAATCAAACATAGGATATTGAGAATTTACACACCTTCATACATCAGCCAACTACAAATACCACCTCAAGAAAAACATGTTCGCTATGTTGAGATAATTAGGCCCCCCAACATTCTTTATAACACTATCATCCGCCAAGAAACTATGGGAACCACTACTAAAGTGTCTAAAAAAATTCAATCCAAATGTCTCAATGGATCAATGTCCAAATCCTAACATTGAGATAAGAAACCTTATTCGTTCAAATCCACTCACTATGGCTCAATATTATGTGCATCGATTTCAAGCACTTAAATCATTAATAAAACAAGATTCAACCATTCTAGGAAAAATCAAGGACTTCTTCTTTGTCACAAAGTTTCAAAATACAGGTAGTCAACATGACCATAGTCTACTATGGATTAACGGAGCACCTACTTTTGGAATACAAACAAATAATGACATAGAAGCCTTTGTCGACAAATACATTTCTATGAACATATCAATCTTCCCTTTGTCCCAAAGAGAAATCCAAACACATAAACATCGAAAAACTTGCTACAAAAAAAATAAGAAATACAGATTTGGATTTCCACGATTTCCAATGGCAAATACTAAAATTCTATTACCCCTAGAACTTGATTCAATTGACATAGCCATAAAGCAAAACCTAAAGGCCATTAAGTCCAAGCTAATGGAAGATACAATGCTTTCCATGGACTATGGATCATTCTTGTCAAGTATTTCTTTGTTCGAAGAACAATATTTTCTCTCACTTCGAGCATCTATCTCACAACCAACTTTGTTTCTTAGAAGAGAACCCAAAGACATCCACATGAACAACTTCAATCCAACTTTTTCCAAGTTATGGGGTGCAAATATACAGACATGCAATTCATATTAAATCCACATGAAGCAGTAGCTTATTGCACATCTTACATGACAAAGATAGATAAGGAGACCACAGAGGTAGTAAGAGCAGCTATGTCACAGAGCATATCAACAAATGCACAACCAAACGACTGTATTCGGTGTGTAGAAAATGCTATATTGAATACTCAACACATGATTAGCTCCCAACAAGTAGTTGACCTGTCCTTGTCGTTGCCCCTGTCAACATCTTCAAGACAATTTCAATATATTGACACTAACCCTCTAGAAAAACATACATTGTTATTGAAGCAGAGAGACATTCTCCAAAAACTAGACCCAAATAGCACAAACATTTACTTTGATGACATTATAGTCAAATATTTAAAACAGCCCCTAAGCCTTATAGGCATTTGCTTGGCAAGCTTTGCAAGTGACTATACAATTTTGTCTTCCAATATAACCAAACGTTAAAAAAGTAAAATCATTCGATTCAATAACTATAATGAGAGAAACGATCCAGAGGCATACTATTGAGAACTTTGCACCTTGTTTCTTCCTTATTGCCAATTTGAGCCATCGCTTAGTGGAGAAAATGATACATGGCATGACAAATATAATGAACACAAAAATATTATAGACCAAAACAAGGAAAAGTTTAACAAACTTATTCCTAAAATTTCCTCAAACTTATCCACAATTATTAGCAGTTCAACAGTTTCTACGAATGAATCCACTCATGAAGCCCGTCATAACTATGACCTTGCAATGGACATCAATACATATACAAATTCAAGAGAACCACATAATCAATGCTTACTAACTTGCAAGTTACTATGCAACAAAATACACTACAAGACCATAAGAGAACTTAACAACAACGTGTTGTTTTAGAGGACACCAAAAACTCCATCTCTTCTTGACAGGAAATGCTAGAAGAGGGAAAACTCATGTCTTGATGGCAATTGTCCAAGCACTTCTAAGATATTATTCTCACAAAGAGACTCACAACGTTGAATTGCCAAAGGTTTTGCTACTAGCTTATACAAGAAAAGCAACCTTTAATATTGGAGGGACAACAATACACTCAGCTCTACACTTACCACTAATGGCTTCTCATTATACAAGCTTGTCTCAGTAGAGAAACTTCAAGAACTTTCCCAACTATATTGTGACTTGCAACTAGTGGTCTTTGATGAGGTCTCTCTAATTGGCCATAGCACCCTCATTGTAGCAGACATGTGTTTAAGAGAAATAAAACACAACCATCTAGAGCCATTTGGAGGGGTTGACATACTCTTATGTGGAGATCTATGCCAAGCAAGCCCAACAAAAGATTCGTGGATATTCCTTCAAAATAACTCAAATAAACAGACACTTACATCTTACTAGGAAGAAAATGTCTTCATGTATGAGCTAACCACACCCATGAGACAAAATAACCCGAAATACATTGGCATACTTAACAAAATAAGAATAGGTGAACATACCGAAGACGACATAAATTACATAAACAACACATATTATCACACCCCTATACAAAAACAGTCCCTCATTTGTTTTACACCAATTCATCAAAGGACATCCACAATAAAGAAGTATTCGAACTACTTGTAGGTGAACCACATATTCTTCCAGCACATGACAAAAAACATAAAACTTGTAGCATTAAAGTTGCATCACCACAAGACCCAAAGAACACAGTAGGATTACACAAAATACTAGAACTAAAGAAAGATATGATAATAGAAATTCCTTCAGGAAACTTAGATATTGCAAATGGATTAGTCAATGGAACGGACGGCATATATAAGGACTCCAACATTCAAATAATTCCACAAGTGGTTTAGATTTCCTTCAACAATGACAATATAGGAAAACACACACGACTCAAACATAAACATCTTTACAATAACAATATTCCATTCAATTGGACACCCATCTTTCCAATAACAAGATAATTCCAAGTGGGAAAGAACTACCTAAACACAATTTCTCAAACTCAATTTCCGATACAACTAGCAGAAGCAAGAACTATACATCGCTCACAAGGATTGTCCATGGATAGCATTTGATCCTACATTTATTAAATCCCATGCTCTAGCATACATAGCATTCTCACGTATACGCAATCCAAAAAACCTTTTCATCGTTAATCCGTTGGAGCTAAAGCATATTAAGGTGGACACCAATGTTCTCAAAGAACTCCAAAGACTACAAACAGAAAGAAGATGGCTAACAAAATAAATAGACTTCTCAACAATAGAATTGTAACACAACACACTTCAATCACTCAACGTACGAGCCCTAACTTCCCACATTGATGGCATTCTCTTAGACAAGAGCTTATTAAGCTCCACCATACTTTGCCTTCAAGAATTGCATATCAAGCAATCATACACACTTCACTTGCTAGGATTCGTATGCCTACAAACCACAAATGGTGCAAGTATTGCAACTTGCTATTGTCAAGGTCTTCACTTGCTCACAAAAAATTATATTAATAAAGTTGGTTGTGAATGCTTGCTCACAACATTCCAAAATAAAGAAATGGACTCAATAGCAATAATTAATGTGTACAATTCCCCATCAGCAAAACACTTCACACTTATCTCTTGTCTAGAAAGTGTTATACAAACAATTGGGTCACCCACAAAAACAACAATCATTGGAGACTTTAACATTAACTATACCAACTCCAACAACAAAGCATTAAAACTATCGACATTCATGGCACAAAATAACATGCAACAATTGATCAAGGACCCAACATCTATACACGGCTCTACAATTGACCACATTTGGACAAATGTTCCACAAGCACATGAAATGTTCGGAACCAATTTCATTTATTGGTCGGACCATTCGTTGATTTATACTAACATTCCACTACCTTAAAGGCAGGCCACTTGAATGTAATTCATCTTGTTATTTCTTACTAAACAATCAACTGTGTCTAAAGACCCATAAAACCCACAAGTTAGATACATGCATCCTTGTTTAATTCAAGCCCTCCCCCCTTTATCCCACTCCCCCCTCCCCACAAACTAATTAATTAATTGCCCCCAAATTCAATTAAACTAATAATTCATGACTAAATAATGCTCTCCGCACAAGAAAGACATGCTACCTTCTCTATCTACTTTAGGTGTTAACACTCTCGAAGGTGTGATACGGTGTATCTTCCTCCGTGTGTACTGCTTCTTGTAGAACGAAAGACAGAGATTTTTAAACGAAAGCTAACGGAATTATCAAGAAGATCAACCTGCTAATAAAGTAAAAGAAACCTTGTATATTATTTTTTCGTAAAATGCAATAGAGCATATCATTTCAGCTAATAATTACTACTCTCATCACTGCACAATGTACCTGTAGATTTGGGAGCGCGCGCATGGAAAGAGGAAGGCTCAGGCTGGGAATGGGGGGAGGATGAGAAGCTGCTTAGACATATTTCTTTAGCTTCAGATTATGGCAAACCAGTGGTCCATCTGTAGCCTCGCATATTTTGTGCTAATTCCTTATCTGGCGACTACGGGAAACTTAATCCATTCCGTAATTGATTCAAATTCAGCCCATTCCGCCGATGGTCTTTTTAAAAAAATTTACTTCCTCTTCAGATAGCCGGAATGCTTTTTCAAGAATCTCATCTGGGATTGATGGATTGGAGGCGAACAGCGCAGATGCAACGAGAGTACCCGGGTTTTGGCTGTTAAAGGCTGCAAATGTGACAGCTCTTTCCTTCCCGATATTGAATATGTAATGCACAAGCCCCCTCGGAAATACCCAGAGATCTCCAGCTTGAAGATTTTCGGTATAGAGTGTGTTATTAGTATCTACGAACCCCACAGAGACTGCACCTTCAGAAACGAATAGGAGTTCGGTAGCGCGAGGATGAACATGAGGAGGGACTACGCCTCCCTTGGCCAAATCCGCACGAACAAGAGCAAGACCCTGTGCATTAAGCGCCCCAAATGTGGACGCTGTCGCGGCAGAGATGCCCAAGCCTAAAGGATTGTCGGTGTTTCCAGCTTTCTTCAGGAGACTGCTCTTAAAATCGACAGAAACAACATGGGCGGGATTCTTACAAGTGAGTCCGTTGACGAAGATGATGGGCTTGTTAATGATATCGGCTACGCAAAAGTCTAGCAAAGGTTGAGGGTCGGAGGCAAGAGCAGCTACAAAGAAAGCAGCGTGGAAGACAGCTACGAGGATCAATACAGGTCCAGCCATTGCTGCGATCTGATGAAGAAGTTGCTCACTCATTCATTGATCAAGCCACTGTTGTGACAATGAAGCACACCTAAAGGTTGGTGAATTAGTAGAAAGTGAAGCACACCTACTTCATGGTTATGATTCTCCTTCCTCTAATTGCCTTTGGTTGTGGGTTTCAATCCCATCGACTTGCCTTTGGTTTTGAGTTTCAATCTCATCAAGAACTTTGGATGTGAGGTGTTTTTTTAAGCCTTCCTCCACCTCATCATCATGCAATAGCTACATAGGTAGCAAGTGCACATCCTTCATCTCACACATTCATCACATACTCCATGTTAGCATGTGCCATGTCATTGCCACCTCACTTATAATCCACTTCATTACATCCTCCACTCGTGAATTCCTAGTTAAGCCTTGAGCGGAATATGTTAACAATCTCTTTGCTACTAAAGTCAAGGGACTATCACATCTGGTGAGTGGACACAGCTGCCTTGCATTCAAAACTACAACTAAAGGTAGGAATGATTGTGGAGACTTGTTCAAGAAATTTGGACATTAAGGACGATGGACTCGTGAATGGGGCTGAAGGAATTTTCTTGCACTATAGTGACAACAAAATGCATCCAGTACTTCGGATACAGCAAAACCAAACAACAAGCAAGACTAAGGCTTACAAACCTTTACGACAACAACATATCAAAAAGATTGACCCCATTGACTCAGATTCAACATGAATTTCAAGTAAGAAAAGACAGCCTAAACACAAACACAAGAATACACTTTTCGATTCAACCTGCTTCAGCACGAACAATACATTGTTCACAAGGACTTTCAATGAACTCACTTGCATTTGACCCAATAGACATAAAGTCACACTAACTAGTTTACACAGCTCTATCAAGGGTCAGAGGTCCGAAAAATCTTTTTCTACTACAGAATATAGAGAAAAAACATATCAAGGTTGACACAGGAGTGCTGAATGAGATACATTGCCTAAGAAATGAGTCACAGTGGAAACCTGAACAAATCGACTTCTCCAACATACTCCACCAACAACATGTCATTCAATCACTTAACACGAGATCGATACATGCCCACAAAAATATATTCAAAGTTGCATGAGCATCATGTCCACAACATTACTCTCTCTGTAAGAAACACATGTACAACATACAAATGTGCATGCCATACAAGGGTTTGAACACATTGCGAAGGAAGACAGAGTAGGCATTACAACATACTATAAACAAAACCTGAACGTTAAAAAACAACAATACTACATTCAAGGAGGGGCTCAATGCCTACTGAGAATCTTCCAAACAAACTCAATACAAGAACTAGCTATAGTAAACGTTTACAAAAATCCCAAAACACGAGCTGCAATACTGGCTCCAGTTAATGCTATCATTTATTCTTTCTCAATGCAATGCTTACATCATTGGAGACTTCAACATCAACTTAAACAAAAACAATAATGATTTCTCATAACTAAACAAATTCATGACTGAAAACCACATGCATCAACTCATTCACTGTAATACTACAATCCACAATTCATGAATCAACCACATTTGGACAAACACATCTAACAATAGCCGATATACTGGAACAAACTTCATCTACTGGTCCAACATTCGCTTCTCTATACTACCATCACCGTCAAAGAAGAAACTAAATAACAATGAAATTCAAAATGGGCAAGCCCTATGAATGAAATTTAACTTGTTTACTTAGCTTTTCAAAGTGGCTTCTTTTCAAGTTGTGGCTTTTCATTAGTTAGCTTTTCAAAACACCACTTTTTAGCTTTAATCTAAAGCAGATAATTTGACACATGGTGTAATCTAGAACTAGAAGAGATTTGATCCAATGGTCTACATCTTGACATGTGGTTCAATTTGAGCTCAAATAACTTATAAAGAAACAACATTTATTTCACTTTCATGAACCAAAGCTTTTTTTCTCAACCAACTAAACACAAGTTTAAGGTCTTTTACTTTTTCCTTGTCTCTACTCCACCCTCAAGCTCCACCAAACATCAATTTCAACTCTCCTCGTTCTTTCTTTTTCTTTTTCTAACATACACTACCGTGTCTATTGTAAGATAATCGTGAGATGACATGTGCTTCTTGAAGGAATCCCACATTCAACGATAATTCATATTTTGTTGGCTCTTTCCCATAGCTTCCGCAAGAAGAGCAGAGTATTCTCAGTATATGCAGGGTTCCGAGGCTTTTTGACCTACACATATATTGGGTTGTCATTTGTAGTATACGTGTAGCTTAGGACCTCGAGTCGTATTCCGATGAGAGATGTAGGCTTAAGTGTGGTAAGCAGATATAGTGCATGCATGTGTAAAAGAAACATGTATCATCATGTTTGAGATAATGAAGGCTTTCGTCTTCATTGGGGGTTGTAGGGTTTAGGAGGAGTTTAAGGGTTAGAAGGAGGTTCCAGAGTTTAGAAGGAGGTTCCAAGGTTTAGAAAGAGGTTCTAGAGTTTAGAAGAGGTTTAAGGGTTAGAAGGAGGTTCCAAGGTTTGGAAGGAGGTTCAAGGGTTAGAAGGAGATTCCAAGATTTAGAGAGAGGTTCCAGAGTTTAGAAGAGGTTCCAAGGTTAGAAGGAGGATCCAAGGTTCAAGCTAGAGTACACGGTGGAGAACTCATTTCCCTCGTAGATCATGGAGGTTAAGGGTTGAGGAACTAAGGGTTTAGGGGGAGCATAGGAGTGGGAGAGGAAGAAGGTGTAAGAGCATGGGGGAAAGAAGAGAGAGGAGGGAGGAGGAGGAGGAGGAGGAGGAGGAGGAGGGAGAAGGAGAAGGAGGAGGGAGGAGGAGGGAGGAGGAGGGAGGAGAAGGAGAAAGAGGGAGGAGGAGAAGGAGAGAGGAGGGAGGAGGAGGAGGAGGGAGGAGGAGGGAGGAGGAGGAGGAGGAGGGAGGAGGAGGAGGAAGAGGGAGGAAGAGGGAGGAGACGGAGAGGATGGGTTGCAAGGTTGGAGGAGAGGGGAGGAGGAGTTGCAAGGTTAGGACATACTTTTGGACATGGAGTGCAAGGAAGCATGGACACTTGAGACAATTGCTTGGAATACCAAAGTAGAACTCAACACAATGCCCCAAAGAGTGTGGGCTTCATTCCATTATGGGGTATTTATACAAGTTGGAGATCTTCTCTCTTTGCATGTAGGAATTGTAAGATATTCTCTCTCTACATGTAGAACTTGCATATAGAAGTTGCATGTAGGGGTTGCATGCAGAACTCACATGTAGGACTTGCATGTAGAACTCGCATGTAGGAATTGCATGTGGAACATGCACATTGGATTTCTAAGAGGGATTATTTCTAGCCTTATGCAAGTATAAGCGGAGCTTTGCCGCTACTCTACACACACATTCTATTCTACCTAAGTCCATGTTGGCACAGAGACAACATACTCCCGGATTCATTTTATTACCCATCCTCGGGTTATGGCTTATTTTGATTTCGGAGTTGGGATGCCATCGCATAACCCAGTGGTTGTTGAGCTTGTGGCATGCGAGTTGTTCTTGCTTTTGCACCATTCAATTTATGATATGTAGTCAGGAAGCTTATTTCCTCTTGAGGAGGGGTAGACGGTTGTGAATTTCAAAGGGGATCTCATTGTTGAGGCTGTAGACTCTGCCATTGAATCTTCTTGGGAAGAGGTTTGGTGGGGGTCTCATTGTTGAAACGTCCAAAAACATTTGCTTTATGTACCATGAAACCGTTAAATAATAAATAACTTCACACACAGTGATCGCTCATGATTCTGAAATATATCCTTCAAGAAATAAGATGATAATCCACAAATCATAATTAATATGTACTAGCAAATTGCATAACCAAAAAACCTCACATGTTGCAATCATTGTGCCTTTGTACTTAGCCTCTATAGAAGACAATGCAATAGTTGGCTAATTCTTTGAAGACCATGATATTGTAGCCCTTGCACAACTAAATAAATTTGCTCATGTAGACATCCTATCATATGCATTACCTGCCCAATCAACATGTATGTATGCATAAAGTGCAGGCTATACATTAGGCGATAATCCACTTTAGACTTCACATGTCGCATGATCCTGTGCACTACATCCAAGTGTGGCTTCCTAGGTGACTACATAAATTGACTAACCACTCTAACTCAAATTTGGACGAGTAATGGTAAGGTAGATATAGCTTCCTAGCATTCTCTAATACATATTTTCATTCTCAATCTCATCACCCATATGCATTGACAACTTTGTATTTGGGTGTAGTCATAGGCTTGCACCTTGTCATACCATACTTTGCAAGCATATCCAAGGCATACTACCATTGAAGCATCCACGTGTTATCACATTCCTTGATGACCTCTACGCCAAGGAAAAATGGAGCTCTCCAACATCCTTCATCTCGAATTTAGCCTAAAAATTTGGTTTCACGTGAGCAATCAATTGCTCATTACAACAATTTCTCATTACTAATATTGACTATCAAGTCATCAACATAGTACAAAATAATAAATACCTTATCACTCCCCCTCATCCATGCAAATAGGGATGAATCACATGGACACACTTAATAGCCTAAGTTTTGCAAACAAGAAATAAACCAACTATGCCATGCTCATGGTGCTTGTTTTAACACATATATTGCCTTTCACAATCTACATACTTTTTGCAAGTAATTATCATCCTCATAACCAAGTTGTTGTTGCATGTAAACTTCATCCATTAGCTCTCCATTGGAGAAGGCATTCTTGACATCCATTTGATGCCTTTTCTAGCCATTAGTCATAATAGCTAATGCAATCATCATCGAAATTGTTATCGTCTTAGTCCCACTGGGCTGAAAATTTCTTCATAATCGATGCCATATTGTTGAGCATACCCTTTAGAAACCAAATGTGTTTTGTACCTGCTCACATTACCATCTATCTACATTATGATTCACCTAATAAACCATTTGCAACCTATGGCATTCTTATTAGGAGGTAAGTCAACAAGAGGCCATGTTCCTTGCTTTTTGAATGCATCCATCTCATTATTCATAGCATGTACCCTCTCAATTGCATCCTTAAACATTTCCAATTATTTTTGTTATAGTGCTTGTGTCATATAGGCATGATGTACTGCAACAAACCCATCATATATGAGCCTCTTGAGTGGATACCTCACCCGAGTTGATTTGCATGTCATGAGACTTTTTTGTATGCTTTCTAGACTTGCATCTAACCCAATTTGCTGCTCAAAATCTATAGTTGTGCTGATGTCACATTTGGTCTATGATACACATCAACACGTGATTGAATGCATATGCTTCCTACTCCATGTGATTATGGACTTGTTGAAGCCGACGACAAAAAATTGATTTTAGGCTGATTTATAGTGGTAAGATTAGCCATACTTTAGGCATTTCTTGCTATACTTGGTCGTGACACATTACTTTGCAACCTACCTAACCATGGGTTTGTGTTTTTGACATATGCAGCCCCACTTACATTAGTGGATGAAGTACCAGCATGTGGTTGTGCATGGGCCTGATTTTCAGCCATATCATCATGTGGATCACACATAACATTTGCTGATTTGCACCAACTGCTCAACTCATCAAAGAGTACATCTCAACTAACTGCCTTATGATAGGATTGTAGCACCCGCAGCCTTTAGGTTCTAATGCATACCCTTCAAAAATGCATTTCTTTGCCTTTGGATCTAACTTCTTCTGTATCTCATTCGAAACATGTACATAACAAATGAACCAAAAACCAAACACTTTGAGATGAGATACATCCGGATCTTGTCCCGAATACATTTCTTTTGGTGTCTTGTTTTGTACTACTATGCTAGGCATCCTATTCATAATATATAATGCACATTGCACTACCTCTACAAAAAAATGTATAGGCATGTGTTTCTAATTCAAGAGGGCTCTTGCAACCTTTGCAATGCTACGAATTTTTGTCTCTGCTACACCATGCTGTTGTGGTGTGTATTCACATGAATCCTTCCTTTGAACGCCATGAGAATCCAAATAACTAATAAACTCCTTGGACATGTATTCCCCTCCATCCAAATGGATGATCAATAGCCTTTTTCTACTCTTCTCTCTACCATAGCATGAAAGTGCTTAAATTTTCGAGCATGTTAGACCTCTTGCGCATGAAGTAAATCCAAGTTTTTTTGTGAATTGTCATCAAGACATAATACTTCAGTGCACTCATACTAGGCTCAAATGGCATCTAAACATTTGTATGTACGAGCTCCAATACCTTGCTAGATCTCTTCCCCTCATGTGGGTATGGTTTTCCTGCTTGCTTGGCAAACTGGTAAGAAATGCATACACACGAAGGTGCTTTTACTCTTAACTTTGGGACACCAATGACAACACTTGAGTTTGGGATACCTTGCAATTTTGCTAAAAGATCATGTGTTTGATTATCTTATGCCACATCTCAATGTCAAAGTTTTTGGCATCAAGCATAGCTAATTTGCACATGTACTTACACTGTCATAACCTCAACACCTTGGAGACTTGAGTGGTTCTAAGTTCAGCATTTTTTCGAGCAAAAATACTACCTACCAGAAAAAAATACTACCTATCGGATGTGCTAGGTGTTAGGGGATAACATGGCACTTAGGCTATGTTATAATCTATGTATGATAATAGGTGTAGTGGGAAGGTCAAGAGCCATAAGTAGAAGTTGGAAAGTCATAAGTCATCTAGAAGTTAGTAATAACTACTCTACCATGTTCAATCTCTAGATATTCAGTCATGCATTGCATGTATGCTATGTGGAGGATGAGTTATGAATATGCAAAATATGCAGTTTTGTTTCAATAGTGAGACTGGTTCTAACATTCCGATGATTCATTCTTGTATCTATAATGTGTTCTTCAAAATCCAACTTGATACAGAGTTTCTTTGTTGTATCAGCTTTTAGGAAAGGTTTTTAGATAAAGGTTTGCTATTCCATTGGAAGAGTATTTGATTTCTTCCTATCAAAAGTTTGATGTTCTATTGTAGGCCAGTTTGGCTTGCAACACCCTCACCCCACATACTTGCAAGTATTGCCACATATTTGTCATTGGAAAAGGCAACAACTTCTGGTACATTGGAGTTGGACACTTCTATAGACATTGCACCCTACGTGATAGCGAACCATATGTCACAGTCGGCTGATTCTAGAGCCATAGATAATGCAATTGGAAACTTGTCACACCATAGCTACCACCTTTGATATGCTCCTATCTCAATTGTTGCTATCAATAGCTCGCCCTTGGCCAGAAGATTTAGCATTCAAAGAATCGAGGCAAGCTGATTTTCATGGATGTTTGGAATCCAAGCAATAGAGACCTTGCCTTGCTTATTGCTTGTACAAATCCACCTTAGTCAGAGACTTCTTTGTGGCTTTCATCTTATCCTCCTCCTTTCAGACTCATATTTTGATGGTAGTAGTGATTAACAACAAAGAAGATCTCATAGCTTGGTTGCCTCTAACTAGTATTCTACACTTTCATTCCTTTTATAGGGGATGGAACTTTGTTGTATCATCTAGCACTTTCCTCATCCCCCATTCAGACTTCCCTCCTCATCGACCTTGCTTCCTCCTCTGCACTATTGGCCAATTGGCTTGCTCCTTTGATCATCCAAAACATGGCTCACCTTACTTAAACTCACATCTCCATCTTACTTAAACTGACATCTTTGAGTCCTCTTTGGGTGTTTTGGTGGTTACTTCCTCCTTTATTTTGAAAAACAACGGACTATATGCAAGATGTTGTCAGTTCACAATGCAAACTACTCAATGCCAAAAGCACCTACCACTGTTGCTCTAGGTCTACCTAATTCACAAACCTATGATGATGTAGGAAAGGTCAACCAATTCTTACAATATTGTCATGGTGGGGGACCTCACCTGTTTTACTTGATGGTAAATGCTTAAGGTTCTTCCACCAATGCTTGGAAGATGGCCGGCATTCCTTTTCTGAAAGCTAAGTTATGATCCTTCCACCAATGCTTAGAATATGGCTGGTAATCTTTTGATAGAAGCTAAGTTGGGATCGAATTTGGGGGTATACTACTACCTCACAAAGCCTCCTTACGGTGTCATCATGTTTGATTCCACAACAAGGTTGTGGTGCGAGGCTACTTTACCGATGGCTCTTGCCATTTTCATTCCATTGTTACAGATAATTAAGAATTAGCTGCCTCACAATCGGACTAAAACGACAATGATTTGTATGTGTGAGTTGAAATAAGAAGGAATGAGTTGGGTGGAGCTCGTATGGGCACCAATGGCTGGGTTGCCATAGTTTAGATCATGGTAGTTGGATAAAAAAAATCTCTATAGTCATAATCCTTGATTAAAAAAGCAATTGGTTAAATTATCGCTAAAAGGAGACACGCGTCCATATACCTCCCAAATTTATTAATGGCTGAAAATCGGTGCCAATCATCGATTCCTAATAAAAACCAGAGCAACTATTAACCCACAAATGTGTTAATAGTGGGTCTTGCCAACATTTTGAGCACACTTGTACATATGCAATATGACACGATTCTTTGTAAATAGAAGAATCCAGTTAATTGGAAAAAAGAGGGAAGTAGTCGAGCCTTGTACGATGTTCCACATGCTCCTAGTTAATTGAAAAAGAGAGGGAGGTAGTCTAGTTGTGTATGATGTTCTAGAACTAGAGAAATTAGATCTAGTAGTGGAATTAAGGTTAGACCATCCCTTTTTAAAGGGTCTTGTATAAAAGCCAAGTTGGTTGAATTTGGTGTTCCTTTTCTATTACAAGGAATACAAGCTCACTCCTCCCTCTACTCATGTTGTGTTTAGTTGCTTTCCTTTGTGCATCCTTGTTGTTGCTGTGTATATAATTCCCCCTTCCCCTTCACCATGCTTGCACTTCCCTCTCATCCTTCTCCTCACCCCTTTTCCCCCCTCTTTTGGAGCAACATGGAGAGAGAGTCTAGAGCTAGTGACATTTATGGATCGGAGAGCATTTTGAGTTCACATCAAATTACGGTGTGTGATTTGAGGCTTTGAGCACCCGGCACTTCTTCCTCACAACATGTGAGAGGTTTGAAGTTGGTTCCATCACTTTTCCTCCACATATTTGGTACCATTGTTGGGGATAGAGTGCATGTTTCTTTCATTTACAGTCCTTCTTTTGTTATTTCCCATAGCCTAGAGAGGCTAGTTGTGGAGAGAGTGAGAAGAAAACCAAGAAAATGTGAAAAATGAGAGGTGTTTGTGTGTAGATAAGGCTAGAAAGTAGTGTGAGGGAAAGAGAGTTTCTACCAGGAGAGAGTAGCAAGAGTAAAGGGAGGGTAGGAAAGTTCGTTTTCTTTCAAGTTCTTTAACTAGTTTTCATACATTTCGGGAAAAAACTCAATAAAATACAAATCTCATTTCCTTCTTATTTTTTCTTACATCTAGGTAGTTAGATCACTTTCTCCTCCATCGTCTCATCACATCACAGTCGCCAAAAACATCTTCTTTCAAGTTCTTTAACTAGTTTTCATACATTTCGGGAAAAAACTCAATAAAATACAAATCTCATTTCCTTCTTATTTTTTCTTACATAGATCACTTTCTCCTCCACTGTCTCATCACATCACAGTTGCCAAAAACACCCCCAAACCTATGCAGAGCACAGTATTACATTACTTTCATGAATGATTTTAGCCACATGACATGGGTTTATTTTTTGAAAGCAAAGAGTGATGCATTCAAGCTGCTTTGTGATTACAAGAGGATGTTTTTGAATGCTAGGCACTTTATGATACCAGACCAACATCACTTAGGAAGCTTTGAAGGTATGTGCATCCTTTGGATTCAGAGTTAGGATGGGTCAAATGCCTGGGTTTTTTCCTATAGAGTCCAAAGGGCTCATATAGGCTGGTTGCGCAATCCCTCCTCAAGCTTCCCCCTCCTACGAGCTTTTTGGCATGCTCTCTTTCTAATCCAGGCTGCTCCATTAATTGTGAAACTAAAAAAACTAGTTACATAAACTTTTGCCAAGATTTTAGATTAATATATAAGTATAGCTTTGATAAAAACTTCTCTGAAGCTATTGTAGTCTGCTCCAAGCTAGACTGGGTTGCTCCAATGATGTTCAAAATTGCTCCAAGATGCTCTTAGTTTCTTTTGGTTGTTTTAACCTTTACAAGTCTTCCTCAAGATGTTCCAAGTCATTCCAAACTGTTCGAGGTAGCTTCAAACTACTGCAAGCTACCCTAAGGCTGCTTTAGGTTGCTCCCTTTGTTAGCTACTAAGGCTACTCCAAATTGCTCGTAGATGCCCCAAGGGTGCTCCAACTTGCTCCAACATGCTCAAGACAAGCCAAACTCATTGGTTAATCGAACATATAAGACAAATAGAGAGAGAAATGGAAAACAAGGCAAGTTAATGATTAGGATGAACACCTCCATATTTTCTCCTCAATGCAAAACTATAACATCAAAGATGCATGGATAAGAGCCTCAATGGAAGACAAGAGTGCACAAGTGTCCATGGGCACTGCCTTTTAGTATACCTGTAAAGCATGCACGTTTGGATGCAAAGGAAGAAGAAAACAAAATTTTATGTGTGTTGGGCTAAAAAAGGAAGCCTTTGATCTTCATAAAAGGCAATTTTAAATGCATAAAATTTTTCAAAAAATTACACTTGGAAATTCACAAAAGGAAAGTCCAATCTTCCACACCTCTAAGGATGGAGTGCTAATAATTAACAAATAGACGAAGCGAATCTTCGATATCGCAAAGACGAAGGCACCAGTGTTTCAAAAACCAGACACGTCCTTGAGCCAGAGGTATTAAATGATGGTGAAGTCTAGATAATGCATCTCAAGATTGGCACGGGATATGATGTTGCCGTGCGTTGGCCAAGATTGGGGTCTCTCAGCCCGTGCTTGTATCCGAAGCACTGGCTGACGTCGCGGAGGTGCATTTTCAAAGCCTTGCTGGCACTTTTACATGATGTCGAGATCATTTTGCACGGGTGACGTCGAGATCATTTTGCAAGGCGTCTCTTATGCCAACTTCTCAGTAAATATTGAGAAGCCAAAACAATTTATTCACACTGGGTAGGGACATGCGCAGAAATTGAATGCGTCGTTGCGCAACAGGTAACCAGCAAACAGGAGGAATTGTGAAGCGATTCAAAGTAGGAGGGATTGCAATCGCTGCCCTTAGGCGGTTTGCTTAGCTAACGGACTGCTTGGTCTTGATTATTATCTCGAAGTAATGGGCTGTTTTCGTTTGCTTTGATGCATCGTACCTATGCAGCGAACTGTGAAAGTGCAGTGCCTCCAGCCATGAGCTCATGGTCTAACAAAAGTTAAATGGCCCATTTCGAGTGTATAGTAAGGCTCATCTGCTTTGAAGAGGGTGCATGGCAGGATGTATGTACGCTATCAATAGAAGATTGTTCAATCAGGATGTACGTACACTATCAATCGAAGATTGTTCAATCGCTAGAAAATTTACAGGTGACCGATGCGACGACTGATTGGCGTTGTTGAGCAGAAGAGCCTTCCCGGTGACGAGAAAGGGAACTCACAATAAGGACATAAATACCGCTGCAGTAACATTCCAAAGCACAGTCCAAAAATTGATGTTGCTAAGGCCTACTATATAAGGGCGACACATTAACAATCTAAAGTGATTCTTTGCGCCACCTATAGTTTCTTAAAAAATCATGTATCCACAGGCTGTTTGGCTACAAAATTACAAGCCCTTCAAAGCCACATACTAACATACTCCATTGAAATTATTTGTAGCTATATGGAAAGTCCTTGCTTAGACAAGGTTTGGTATGTTTCAAGGCTACAAGTACCCTATCTGCAATCCTATACAGTAGGGTGCCAGGGGCAGGTCGGCCAACATCAGAAGAGCGGAGCCTGCTGAAAACCTAGACGGTCTATTTCACGAGTGGTTGGCCCATGCCCATACAAGTATGGGACAAGGTGCAGCCTTGGAAAGTATCTAACCAGCCCCCCCCCTTTCCGTCATCAGCATTCAGATCTTGGCATTCTGGCTGCTCAGCCTAAACCCCGAGACATGCTACCTTCAGAGCACCCTCATCCCCAGCCCTTCTCTCGCTGCCCTTATAGCCCTGATCCCTCATCGCCTAGTGGCTGCCCTGCATCAGGAAGTCTTCCATCTTTGGTGCTCTTTGTTTCCAGCTCTCAGGATCTACAGTCACCATGCTCCAGCATAACTTATCTTCATCAAATATTTAAGGAAGTTTCCAGCATCGCTTGTCTATTGGGCTCATTTTTCCATGCAGTACCTTCATCTACGCAGGCAACAGGACGAGCCTGAGATTCAAATCTGTTTCATCGTTCTCTCTCTCCTTCATTTGCACTCTCTCACTAAAGCAGATACCTGCAGTAACATGCACCCCTGCACTTGGGTGCATGGTGACAACCTGGCATCACCACAAAGTGCAAACTGTGTATAGAAGTAACACCCACATAGGATATTTTGTCATATGCCATGCCCCTTTGTGAGCCCTACTCCACGGATGAGTCAGGCACGAGCTATGTAGGTCTATCTATGAGCCATAGTGTGCAGTCAGTGTCAGTCCCTTGCACCCACCGGAGAACTATTCAATAGTTAGTTAGTTGGGTCCAGCCTAGGATACGAGTTTTGGTGAAGGTACGAAAGGCATTTTGCAACCACCATGCAGGAGCCAGTAGGGGGACAGAAGGGCACACAATAGGGACAGGTCGGCCAGAAATATAACCAGCCCCCCCTTGCAACCTGCAGTATGCGGACAGCGGCATACAGCCACTTGAGGCTTCGCAGAGGGTCCACATCTCAATGTGGATAGCATTGAAGCCCTGGATCAAGAGCTGTTGCTTGTTTACTCGGCTTGGGTTGTCTTTGCGCAGAAGAGCGTAGTCCTTTGTTGTTTCACGTGGGATTCTCAAGAGTGTTCACATCATTATAACAGTTCTCCAACGATTAAAAGAAAATACTCTTGTGTATTGCAGGAGGGGCCCCCCAGTGGGTGAAGGGACCCAATATCGTGTCGACTTTACATTCTCTCTTGCCTCTATCTCTCTATCCGCCCCCTTTGGATTGCGCTAACTGCTTGCATACGGTTTGAAGAAGGTCTTATTGCGTTGTCTGGTGATCCATAGCCATTGCAGGTCACACTTGTTGTTGCCCACTTCTTTACTGGCTTGAGTGGCTTGTCTTAGCTACCTTCTGAGTGCACGAGTGGCTTGTCGCGGGCTATCCTTCAATTGTCCGATTGGTCTACCTCAAGCACTTCTCACTGGTTAACTCAACCCTTCTTCTCGAGCTTGTGCCATTGCTTCTATCTTGGCCTTTCCTAATGCAATGGTCCAACAGATGGCTCTAACTAGCCTTTAAAACCTACATGTGAGGCTTGATACTTGGCTCAAACTACTAGCTTGTCTCAAATGGCATTGACCATCCTCTGTCCATCCAATGGGCTCATATAGTTGGGGTTACACCCTACTGTATACATGCCATAGCATGCCACACCAGCTCTAGCACATGGATTATGAATCGGGATGAGCATGTTGGGGTCCCAAGATGTAGGAGATCTCGAAACATGGCTTCTTTGAATAGCTTGGCTAGGGCCCAGTGTTAAATTGGGTGCCCATCTTGTACATTGGCCACTGTAAAAAGTGAAGGTGTGATGGGTCGGGGTGTGTTCCATATGTCAGGATGGATCCAATTTGGACTATCATACAAGGGGCATGCATAATGGTACTGGGTATGGGGGTTAGTAATGGATGTCTACTTTTTCTCAACCTCAAAATCCGAAGCTACCTTGAAATTTGACTTGAAGAAAGTCCTTTTGTCTAGCTAGAAAGGCATGCTTTTCACAATGGGTAAGTCATTGAGAGGCTCTCTTTGCTTCAAAATTAGAGAACTCCCTACCTCCTTATTCATTTTAAGCTGTATGCATTGTTGTAAGATACTAGAATCATAAATGTTTTTCAGATTACTTTGTACAAGTGCTACATGCACAATACAGACCAGCAGGCAGGCCTCTGGCTCACTTGTATATTTTCACCATGGTTTTAGGATTCTCCTCTTGGGTCCTGATTGGGCCTTCTATGGGAGGATGTCAACATGGGCTCAAGGACATGCATGGTGGCATTTCTTCATTGGGCTGAGATTGGGCTTGATTCCTTTTTTGCCAACACATTTTTGCATATTTGTCAAGCTCAATAGCTCAATTGGAGTTGGTTTGCATTATGTGTAGATAGAATGAGTTAGAATTGTGCTGACAACCATTCAGGCCTTAGGTCTCATCTATAGGTCGGTGGATTTTAAGGTGAATATGCCACTTGCTTAAGCTATCAATTGTAAAACTGCACATCTATAAATAGGTTTTCGCAATACACCATTGTCCTATGGCAACTTTGGGTATCTTGTTTTTCTTTTGAAAGTTTCATGTTCATCACCAGGTGCTATGTTATATCATTGAAACAAGTATCTGCAAAATGTTCTAAGCAATGAATGATGTTGATTAGCAAAAAATATTTTTGATGATGACTTAGGTCTGACATTTTTAAGGCCTCTAATATAGTGGGTTTACACAAGGTGATGAGGCATTCTTCTTCTTAAATAGGTTGTGCAAAGCTCTCTTTTGTGAGCTAACCCTTTGACTTGCAAACTGTGATGTTCATATGTTATTTGCATTGATTTTGTTCAATTCACATTTGCTCTGTGTTTGTTGTGACCTCTCCCCTTTGAGAGGGTCCTCATTGCTTTGCTTGCCTTTGCTTGCTCTTGCTCTTGCTGTCACACTTCTTTATAACTGTTTAGAATTACTATTGCCATTGCTTTCATAGTTCAGGATGTGTAGGGACAAGATCTGTTTAGACGGCTTACATCTTGTGAATAATTCTAATTACATTTCAACTAAGCCACTTATTCATGGGAGACATGCAAGCCATAGTTATACACAAACATTTAATGAGTCACCTTGAAGTAACTTAAAAAGGGTTACAGCCCGAGCAGTGTGTGATGCGATTGTTTCAGATTGTGTTGGAATGTGATTGTTTCAGATTGTGTTGGAAGGATGGCAATCTAGCCAAATATGAGGAGGGCGATTTTATTAATGGACCAATAAATAACTAATCAACACTAACCTTGTCTTGGATTTTGTCATTTGTGTCTATGGTTGCTTTAGTGTCACATGATGTCACTTTTTGCAGATTGAGCCACTAGACTACAAAGAAGCATTATATAGATGTGGATTGAATGTTGCAAATGAAAAATTAACCAAACCTTTTGCAAGTAGCATGAGTGTGAGCAATTGTTATTACACCAAGGTAACTTGCCTCTAATAGAGAACAAGAGTGCACAATTGCGCGAAGGCATTGCCTCCTAGTATAAGCACTCTTGGGTGCGAAGAAAAAACCAGATGTCTTTTTTAATGGAGCGGGCTATTATAAGGCAACTTTAGCCCTGACTGGTAGGATGATCTCTATAAAAGGCAGCTTGAAGTATAAAACTCAATTAATATAAACAAAATTACATGTGGGAATTTACAAAAGAGGATCCAATCATCCCACTATAGCACTCCCTGAGGAAGTGCTAATAAACTCCATTTTTAATCCCCATTGTCTTCCTTTCCTCTTTTCCATTATCTTTTTTAAAGCTTTGGAAGAAGTTTCTTTGAAATATAGAGTATGCTTACGAAGGTGTGCAAGAAGTTTCTTTGAAATATGTTGTCTCTATGCCAAGATGGACTTAGGTAGAATAGAATGTGTGTGTAGAGTAGTGGCAAAGCTCCGCTTATACTTGCACAAGGCTAGAAATAATCCCTCTTAGAAATCCAACTTGCATGTTCTACATGCAAGTGCTACATGCGAGTTCTACATGCAACTCCTACATGCAAGTTCTACATGCAACTCCTACATGCAACTTGCAACTTCTACATGCAAGTTCTACATGTAGAGAGAGAATGTCTTACAATTCCTACATGTAGAGAGAGAAGCTCTCCAACTTGTATAAATACCCCATAATGGAATGAAGCCCACACTCTTTGGGGCATTGTGTTAAGTTCTACTTTGGTATTCCAAGCAATTGTCTCAAGTTTCCATGCTTTCTGGGGGAGATCCAGCCCGATTCCTCCAACATTTTGATGCTGCATGCCGAGCAGGTGGAGATCAATCCCATGAAACAAGGGTGGCTTGGTTTCCCATGGCCTCAATTAATGAAGCGTCTGAATGGTACCTAGACCTTCTAGTGGAAGAACGAGCCACATGGGACCTGCTTCAAACAGAATTTAAAAGACGCTTTCAAACAGAGAGGCTACAAGATGATCCCAATCTCCAACTAAGCAAGATCAAACAAGGCCGTCGAGAAGATGTACGTACGTACCTGGGTAAGATGAAAAGATTAATCACCAAATGTGACCCATGCCCCGATGCAAAGTACCTCATGGCTTGGTTCATTGCAGGACTAAGAAAGAAAATTCGAAAGGATATGAAAAAGATTAGCAGCTATGAAACGTTCAGTGCTGCTCATGCGGTAGCCATTGACATCGAGGATGGCATGAACGATTCAGACATTAGCAGTGATCATGGCAGATCTAGTGCATGAGATAAGCGCTCGAAAAAGGGCAAATGGAAGTCCACTGCCGAAACATCAAATGAAGATTCGCTTAGAGGCCATGACCATGAAGCTGAAAGAAGACATAATGCAGGCCATGGAACAAAAACTTCACTTGTCTCAGCCGCCAACTCAGACATATCCACGGCGAGAAAATGTCTAGTGTCCACACTACATGGCCAATCATATAGCAAATGAGTGCCCTGTCCTAAGAGCCAAGATCACTGTACAAGCAAATCCACCACCAAGGTTGTGGTGCCATATCTGCATCGTCGGCGGCCATGATGAAAACAATTGCATCTTCAACATGGGCAACAACCCGCCTTGACCTCAACAATACCAAGAGGCACCCATGCCAGTGTACAGGCAACTGACACTTGCACAAGTGCCCCCAGCTTCGAGGCTAAATCCTGTTCCCGTTCGGACACAAGTCACACAACTACTCAGGAATCCGAATCCATGATCATATCCAAGAGCACCAAATCCAGCTCCTCAGGCAGTTCCAATACATCAATTACAAGCTGAAAAAGTAGGCTCATGATTTGAGTATGAAACAGAGTACCTAGTGTACTATGTAGAAGGTGCAAAGGATCTAATACCAGTTTATGCAAATCAAGTATGTCCCAACACATATCGAGCACCAATCAAGTGCTACAGTTGTGGAGAAAATCAATGGGTCGCAGAGTGCCCTCATCGTGGTAGCCCTGCTACTTTCGAACCACTCTGCAAAGATTGTGGCATAGGACATTCCTGTATGGATTGTCCCATGAAAAATAAAGTCCCACAACAAACATAGGTTAAGCCTGACATCCCAATCAGCATCATTGGGGTTTTTTCATCAAAGTTTGGGTTCGGCAAGTGTAATATGACAACCTGTAAATGTAATTACACCCCAACAAAAAGAGGCCACCAAGGATCGTAACATTCCAATCCAACCAAAGAAACTTCTTAAAAAGAAAGCACAAGTGCCTCCACCTCCGCCAAGCAATGAGCAGCCGAGCTCATCCACATCAACTCCTGAGCCTCAAATAAAAGAAGCTCCATACCCAAATGCAGAGGTGGAGAAGGCTCGTTTTCAGGTACTTCAACAATGGGTACAAAAGGAACAAGCTCAATTTGAGACTGAGAAACAAGCTCAATTTGAGGATGAGAAACAAGCTCAAGACCCAATCCATGACTTGGCCCCACAATGTATTGATATTATACTCGAGCCTCTGTTCCAACAATAGACTTCACAACATAATGTATAGCCACGTCTACTTGAAGGAGCCACACTCTCTAGCATCCTAAGTTGCCCTATGTCAATTCCCATCGGAGTCCTCCTATGGAATTGTCCCAATCTCTGGGAGAGTTTCAAAGGATGGATTGAACTCACAAATTCCCCTCCACCTATGAACAACATCAAAGATATCCCTGTGCAGATGGGTGAGAGAGATGACATATGCAACATTACTGTGCCTTTGATCCACATGGCATATAATGAAGTCCAAGCCATAGTGGATGGTGGATCAGATGTAAATGTCCTATCAAAGGAGCTCTACGAAGAATGGGGTCTCCCACCAATGCAAAAGGCTAATTTCAACATATGCCGTGCCAATGATTCACGAGATAAACCCTTGGGAATAGTAAATGGTGTGTCCACAAAGGTCGCAAAAGTCCACTTTTTCCTTCAATTCGCAATCTTGGATCTCCCCGAAAATTCCTATCAAATCTTACTGGGACGTCCTTGCTTACGGGAAGCATCAGTCCTCCATGACTGGGGAACTAATAGACTGACAATCTAGAATCGTGACACCGTAGTTAGGGTGAATGTGGGAATAGGAACTATAAAACCAATTGTGCCTAGAGCATTGGATGACACATCTTCAATGACAATCTCAAGCAAATCAGCTCCCTTGCAACAACATGCCATAGTGGGCAATTCACAAAGCAATGTAAGTAACTAGATACAAACATTGGCAACCATTGACAATTGCCATTCATTAGACCCCATCTTCTCGCAGATTGATGCTAAGATGCTATAGGTAGATCCTCCACTCACACATGAGGAACCAATCGATCTAGAGGTGCCATTCTTTATGGCTGACCTCGAGTGGAATAATGAACTTGAAGAAGGTACCCATATCAATGATGACTCAGATTTTCCTTGGGACCTTGAAATAGAGGGTGAGAATGCTAAAATTGAAGATCAAATCTTTGATAATGACTTAGCCATTCTGCATGCCCTAATGGTAGTCGAGCTCCCAAAAGTTGAACCTCCAAAGTTGAATAATAATAGAAGATCCCGCAAGAAAGCTGGACGAAATCGCAGAAAAGCCAAGGCCGAACACTTCAATGAATTCGAACGAGTCCAAACAAGGATCATCAAATTGTACCTTGCAAAGCCAGCTCCCTCAAAATCAGAACCACAGCTTCTTGAATGGTCTCCTAAGGGATTAGAATGAACCCTTACTTGGAAACACCTTACTAGTAGAAAAGTTACCCCACAGTTCCCAATGTAAGAAGTTTCAAAAATATAAGCCACATGTGCAGATGAAGCTCATGAAGCTCGATCAAGAGACTTTAGAAAAAGAAAGTCAAAAAGAGCCTAACAAATTGGTAAATGCAACTATGCCACCCAGTACACATGGCACATATCAGGATAGTTCAACATCATCAGAGGCCGACCTTCGAGAAGTCCCAGAGTACTTCAAGAATTACACAAGTGGCAGTGTGTCAATAGCAATGCCAAGACCACTAAGAGAATCTGAAGTTCAAGAAAAACTGATTGCATTGGAGAAACTCCAATCTATGAGGGAATGGCAAAAACACGCACAATAAACCTCACCCTTGAAGGGGAGGAAGAAGAACTACTTTTCATTGGGAAATAGCTTCGACAAGAAGATGAAACCAAACTCAAAGCACTCCTAATGGAATACCGTGATTGCCTAGCATGGTCATACAAAGAGATGAAAGGAATTTCACCAAAAGTGGTAGTACACATGATACCTATAAGGGAAGGTGCTCACCCTAAGGTATGTGGACCTTATTGCACAAATCCTAAGTATGGCACCATGGTTTATGACGAGCTAGAAAAACTCCTAGATGTTGGATTCATCTACTAGATAGAGCACATTGATTGGGTCTCATCCATCGTCATTGTGCCTAAACACAACAAGAAGCTCAGAATATGCGTAACTAAAAAATTGTGAATGCCGCCACAATTAGGGATCACTATCCCCTACCCTTAATAGAAACAGTGTTGGAAAAGGTGGCAGGTTTAGAAATATATAGCTTCTTGGATGGATTCAGTTGCTATAACCAAGTGCAAATTGCTCCTAAAGACCAATCAAAAATAGCATTTACTACAAAATGGGGTATTTTTGCATATAGAGTCCTGCCACTCGGCCTTGTAATGCCCCAGCCACATTCTAGGAAGTCATATTCACAACTTTTAAGTCATTTCTGAATAAGTTTTTACAGGTGTTCTTGGATGATTTGTGCATCCATTCAAACAAAAAAGACCACTTCAAATGTCTTGAGGCAGTACTAATCAAATGCAGGGAGTATGGCATCTCCCTAAATCCAACAAAATGCTAGTTCATGGTCACCCACAGAATTGTTTTGGGACACATTGTCTCTCAACATGGGATTGCAACTGACATGGACAAAATCAAAATCATCATGGAATTGCCTCCTACAAATTCCAAAGGTGTACAGGTCTTTATGAGACATGCTGGCTATTATAGAAGATTTATATTGCGGTATGCCATGATAGCTAGACCACTTTACAAATTATTAGTGGAATTCTTATGGACAGAAGAGTGTGACCAAGCCTTTGAGCTCTTAAAGTGGCGCCTAATCATAGCACCTGTCCTTATATCTCCCAATTGGGATATTGATTTTCATGTTCATACTGATGGATCCAAGTATGCAATTGGGAGTGTGCATTGTCAACCTGGTGAACATAAGAAAGACGACCCATTCTACTTCGCCAATCAACAACTCAATGATGCAGAGATCAACTATACCACCACAGAAAAAGAAGCCCTAGCAATGGTGTATAGTGTAAAGAAATTTTGGCACTATCTACTGGCAAATGATTTTGTCTTCTACACCGACCATCAAGCATTGCTTTATCTTGTGAACTGTTTGTGTACAATAGGAAGAATAACCAGATGGCTCCTCTTGCTTCAAGAATTCAACTTCAAAATAGTGGTCCGCAAAGGTGCCCAACACTACATTGCCGATCACATGTCTCATAACAAGTCGGGAGAAGAAGCCACTGGAGTAGAAAACGACTTATCAGAGGCCACACTATTTCAAATAGATGCTATTCCAGAGTGGTGTGGAGATATCATTGGGTACTTAATGATAGAATGGCCACCCCCTAAAATGAAAGTAGTAGACGCCAGAAAACTAATTTTAAAGGCTGCAACCTATCAACTCATTGTAGGACAATTATACAAGATGGGCAAGGACCAGGTATTAAGAAGATGTATAATGCCTCATGAGATCATGCCAATATTGAGAGTGAAGTCCATGAAGGCATTGCAAGAGGACACTTCCAAGGGGAAGCCATAGCAAGAAAAGTTCTCCTCGCAGGCTATTGGTGGCCAACACTGTGGACAGATGCCTATGAATATGTAAAAGGCTGTGATGTATGCCAACAGGCTACTGGTGGCCAACACTATGGGCAGATGCCTATGAATATGTAAAAGGCTATGATGTATGCCAATGGACTACTAAACCACAACATAAAGGCTTCAATCCCCTAACAACAGTTGTTGCACAAAAACCATTTGAAAAATGGGGGATTGACTATGTGGGTCCCATCCATCCCAACAATAAAAGGAACAAAAGCATGCTACATCATTGTGGCCACTGATTACTTTACAAAATGGGCTGAAGCTAAAGTAGTCAACAAGGCAGATGCTAGAAGCATAGCAAGATTCTTATACAAAAATGTGATCACCTGATTCGGATGCCTCATTGAAATTGTGTCAGATAGAGGCACACATTTTGTCAATAAGGTAATCCAAGAACTCGTCTGGCTTTATGGTAATCCATAGAAAAAGCACACCCTACTAACCCCAAGGGAATGGACAGGCTGAATCCACCAACAAAATAATATGCATTATCCTCACCAAGGTAGTAGAACCATAGCATTTTGATTGGGCAAAGAAACTGAATGCAGCCTTATGGGCATACAGAACCACACTCACGATTAGTACAGGGAACACACCTTTTCAATTGGTGTATAGCCTTGAAGCTATGGTCCCACTAGAATTTGTAATACCAAGCCTATGCATAGTAGTACACGAAAGCATGGGAGACCATGAATCCTTGAAAGAAAGACTCTATCAATTGGAGAAGCATACAGAGACAAGACTAGTTGCCTACCATGCCATGACAACAGAAAAACATAGAAGAAAGGCATGGTTTGACAGAAATCTTAAAGCTAAAGACATCAAGGAAGGTAACTTGGTCCTATTATGCCAAAGTACACAAGGAAAAGTTGAAGTATCTAGGTTAAGGACCCTATCGAGTAACAAAGATGAATCCCATTGGAGTTGTGTTGCTAGAAACATTGAATGGAGTCCAATTCAACACAACAATAAATGGGAGCCAACTGAAGCGCTACTACTTCAACACGCAAGCCACCCCCAACAAAAACGAAGATTTGGGAAACCAAGTCTTCCTTAGTTAGGATTAGATTGTATCACAAGCACTCACTAGCATATGCATGTTTTTGTACATGTAGTTTGCATTAGATTGTTACACGCACAATCATTGGCATATGCACGTTTTTGCACATTTAGGAAGACCTAATCAATTTCGTATTAGGGATGATTGAGTCTTAGTTTCCCTATTAAATCCCACAAATAAGCATATAGTTAGACACATCATGTGCACTCACACAATTTTGCATAGGCACATAACAGATTGCATCAATAATAGTATCACACACTTTCATTCCATACTCTCAAAGCATGCAATGAATTCACAAGCAGGATAAGAAGCTATGCCAAAACTCAAGATGAAGAGTCTGCAGCCTCAACAACGAGACCCCCGCCAAACATCATAGTCGTCTCCTAAATGTAAAAATATCAGACTTGCATACAAACTTATCTCTACAAGCTCAATGATACGGGTGTAATCGCATCCAACATGTATGCAAGATAGCAAGAAATATTGTTGTCATGATGTAATTTTGTGAGCATATTTGACTTTTTATCATATAAATTTACAAATAGCATCATATTTCTTGAAAAGTATATTATAAGAATGCATGTCTTTAATTTTAAGAATTTTTCTTACATGATGTTTCCCAAATAAAACTCAATGGAGTAGTCATAGTAATAATACATTTACTTACAAGAGTAGTTGTAGTAGTAGTGGTAGTCATAGTACCACTAGCTTGCATCGTATCATATATTGTCTGTAGTTTCTTTCAAATGTACTTGTTGGGGTTTGTATAAACATCCTAAGTGTTCATCATTAGCACTTTGATAACACCACACAAGTGGTTTTTGTTTGTCTTTCTGTGAACCATAATGACAATATTTAGACATGAGCCTTGTTCCTGATCAATTAAAGAAGAATCATTAAGGCTTGATTTGTATTTTCCACAATTGGGTGTTTATTGAGCTAATGCATCAGCTCAACAATTGCCAAATCATGAGTTGTTGTTTGCAATAGACTATTATGATTTTTCACTAGTCTTAAATATTGATCAATTTTACAATCTTTTGGAGACATTAATTAGAACTATTTTCATAACGTTTATAAAATAAGCATAGTTTCAAACATCTTTTGAAAAATGTATATATTGCTAATTGAAAGATGAAAAAGTTTCTACTTTTGACGTCAAATGACAAATTGAAGAGAACAAGATCAATGGTACGATCTAATATTCTTTGAAACTACTGGTAATACATGCATGTCTAAGTGAAGTATAATATATTATTTACTTAGAATTACAAAAATGAGCTTTTTCTTCTATGAAAACTTCATCCCAATGGTTGAGGGCCATCCTAGTCATTGAATTAGAGAATATGTTTGGTGTTAAGATAAGTAGGTATTTGTTATTCATAGCCAAAGAAGAGGCTTATTGAAAGAAAATATTTCAATAGATGTAGAAAGAAAAAATTTTAGATGATTGTGAGTAGTACAATTTAGTGGTTTAGTTCATTTTGATCTAAAGATGAATTATGAAGATGAAAACAGTTGTCCTTTTTTGAAATGATGTAAATCTGGATTCTGGAATCCACTTTGTTGATAAAGTTAGACAAATAGAAATGTTCATCACAATGAAACAAACTTCTCATCCAAAAAAAGGAAAATTTTGAACACAAATGAATGCAAATTTCATTCCATCAGAAGGCAAAAAAATTTTGTCACCTAAAACTTTCATCGATAAAAAATTTCCATTGGTGGAATTTTTTTCCGTTGACAATGAAATTTGGAATTCCAAAATCCTGAAATTCATCGATGAAAAAAATTTTCGGCCGACGGATTGAAATTTTTATCGACGGAAAAAAAAATCGCTGATGGAAATTTTTCATGGACGAATTTTTAACATGACTGCTTTTTTACATATTATTTTGTTCATTCATCATGAATTGAAATTCATGTTTTTTTCATATGAAAATTTTATTCTATTGACAAAACTTTTCCTTTTTCTAGACATATTTTTTATTATGTTCACGCAACACGGTGGATTCCAAAATCCAAAATTTCATCATTTTTTTTCAAAAAGACAATTGATAACATAAACATGCTTCCACATTTAGCCTTTTTAAACTAAAAACTATATTTTTACAAAGGCTAGGGCTCTCAATCGAACCAATAGACCGAAAGAGTAAATGATAAATTGTACTAATCACGACTGTTTACAAATTGACCGTTTGAGTCGTTGGGCTTCTATCCAAATCTAGAGACATGATTGCTTTGAATGAACCTTTTCTATGGTCGTGGACTCCATATATACAATATCAAATGCGATGAAAGCTGGTGATACTATTACTACTACTTTTATAACTACTATTATGAGTAAATTTATTATTATTACTATTACTACTACTAACCTTCTTAGTAAAATTACCATTGTTGCAATTGCTCTTATGAAGAAATTCTTCTAGTAAAATCATGCTACTAAAAACCTTATTAATAGAAATATTGAAACCAATCCCTGGACTATCATTAGCATGTCAGATTATATTTTATTGTAGGAAGCATGAAATTAAAAAAGCAAGAACAACTTGCACAAATCAAGATGAAAATACACAGTACTTGGTGACTATTACCATCTTAACATTCACAAATAAAGATGAAAGTATACAATACTTGGTGAATATTGCCATCTTAACATTCACAAATACATGAGATAAAATGGATTGAGAATATGCACTCTTCAATTCATGTAACATATTTTCATATCCATCTCTTCACGTGCATCATACAACAGTCTATATTGTATTTAACATAAGCACAATAACATCAGTTTCCTCCACCTTACTATTCTCATTAAGGAGCGCAAGTTCATCATCTTCTTCATTGTAGGCACCATCAGCCACAAGTTTTGTGGTTATACATTGTTCACTGGTACCATCTACATTAGAGGTGGAGACTAACCAGGACAAGACCGATCGCGAGATCCTAGAGGATTCTCTTGAGGAGATGCTGATCTTGATCCAAGAGGAAGACCACACGCCCAAGGACGCTCCTTGGGCTAAGCAGCAAAAGAAAAAAGAGTTGAAGGATAAGAAGAAGAAGAGAGATGACAAAGGAGAGGGTAGCACTAATCGAAGACCAAACAATGAAGAATGTAATTACAGTTTATAAAGTACTCCAATTTGGAGAATGTAATTATAGTTTCTAGTGTATGATAGGGAGCCCTCTTTAGGATATTTATTGTAACCCCTCTAGGATATTTGTTATACTCTATGCATGATGAGATTATGTTGTATCCCTCTCTTTGTTATTTGTTATGCTATATGAAAATAAGAGACGATGGAAGAGGAAAGAGAGGGGAGAAAGAGGGGGGGAAAGAGAAAAGAGGGGAGAAGAGAGGAAATAAGAGAAGAGTGGAGAAGAGAGGGGGAAAGAGAGGAAATAAGAGAGGGGAGAAGAGAGGAAAAGAGAGAAGAAAAGAGAGGGAGGGGAGAAAAGAGAGGGGAAAAGAGAGGATAAAAGAGGAAAAGAGAGGGAAAAAGAGGCATGGGGGGAGAAGAGAGGAAATAAGAGAAGATAGGAGAAGAGAGGAAATAAGAGAGGAAAAGAGAGAAGGAAAGAGAGGAAGGGAAGAAAAGAGAGGGAAAAAGAGAGGATGGAAGAGGAAAAGAGAGGGGGAAAGAGACAAAAGAGAGGAAATAAGAGAGAAAGAGAGAGGGAAGGAAGAGGTTATGAAAATAAGAGAAAGCAGAAGGAGAGGATGGAAGAGGAAAAGAGAGGGGAGAACGAGGGAAAAAAAAGAGAAGAGGCGAAAATAAGAGAGGGGGAAAGAGGGGAAAGAGAGGGGAGAAAAGAGAGGAAAAGAGAGGAGCAAGAGACAAAGGGGAGAAAAGAGAGGGGAAAAGAGAGGATGGAAGAGAAAAAGAGGGAGGGAAAAGAGCAAAAAGAGAGGAAATAAGATAGAAAGAGAGAGGTGAGAAAGAGTATGTGAAAATAAGAGAAAGGGGAAAGAGTGGAGTGAAGGAAAAGAGAGGATGGAAGAGGAAAAGAGAGGGATGAAAGAGGGGAAAAAAGAGAAGAGAGGAAATAAGAGAGGGGAGTAGAGAGAAAAAGAGAGAAGAAAAGAGAGGGGAAAAGAGAGGGAGGGGAGAAAAGAGAGGATGGAAGAGGAAAAGAGAGGGGGAAAGAGAGAAAAGAGAGGCAATAAGAGAGAAAGAGAGAGGGGAGAAAGAGGATGTGAAAATAAGAGAAAGGGAAAAGAGAGGAGTGAAGGAAAAGAGAGGATGGAAGAGAAAAAGAGAGGGGAGAAAGAGGGGGGAAAAGAGAAGAGAGGGGAGAAGAAAGGAAATAAGAGAAGAGAGGAGAAGAGAGGGGAGAAGAGAGGAAAAGAGAGAAGAAAAGAGAGGGGGAAAGAGAGGATGGAAGAAGAAAAGATAGGGGAAAATAAGAGAAAGGGGAAAGAGAGAAGTGAATGAAAAGAGAGGATGGAAGAGGAAAAGAGAGGGGAGAAGAGAGGAGAAGAGTTCCTATGCCCATCACTGCAGCTAGCTATAGGCTAATGCATTCATAAAAAGAAAAATAGGAAAGAGAGGAAGCACATTCTTACCTACTAGAAATGAGCTAGAAATGATGTGTCCTAGCACCAGATGATACCACTCAGAAGAGGTGTGTCGTGTTAATTGCCCTATAAAAGAGAGGAAACATACCATTTTAAGAAAACTAATTAGTTAAAGGACAAGTTTGGAGAAGCAACATTAAAGATTGAGGAGACAAAGCACGAAAACAATAGGTAGAGCTTTCATACTCTTCTCTTTCATGATTGTTTTTCATGTATTGTTTCTTCCTTTAGAGAAAGAAAAGGAAAGGAAAGGAGGAGAGAAACTTTAGGGAAAGGAAGGGAAATTGAAAGTAGAGGAAGGAAAACAAGAGGAGAGATAGAAAGAAAGACAAAGAAACCAAACAAACTTGAAATAGAAGGGGAAAAGAGGAATTCTTACCTTGAGATAAAGAGGGAGCTATAAAAAGTCTTGTAGGTGCAGAGAGACAATGTAGGAGAGGATGGAGAGGTGGGAGGGGGAGGGAGGAGGCCGGAGTGAGGAGGCAAGGGTTGCAGGCGATCGCGAGCTGAAAGTGAAAGCAAGGGAGGACATTTTTGGGGGGGCTTGGGGGGCTTGGGAGATTTTGGGGGAAGAGTGGGTGTTTGAAGGGATTTAGGGGGGATTTAGGCCCCGAGGTGTTTGGTGAAAGAGCGAGGATTAGGGGGTTTGAGGGAATTTGGGGGATTCGACCGATTTGGGTGTTTGGGCGTTTGACTTGACTTTGGGGGAGGGTTATGGATGTGTACAGGTGGAGAGGATGAGTAGTAACAGCTCATAGAATAGGGGGCCACCTCTTAGGAGTTTGGAGTGGCTTCGTGAGACATTGCCTTGTCCTTGCATGCATTACAAGTGAGGGCTTCCTCATCAATGCCGTATTGCCATGTGCTACTTGCAGATGTATGGAGAGGTGCCACCAGAAGAGGATATTGGTCAACATGCTAGGCCCCAGGGTGTTTGGTGAAAGAGAGGGGAATAGGGGGTTTAAGAGGATTTAGGAGATTTGGGGAATTTGGGTGTTTGGGTGTCTGACTTGACTTGGGGGGATGGTTGTGGATGTGTGCAAGTGAAGAGGATGAGTAGTGACAGCTCATCGGATAGAGGCCAACCTCTCAGGAGTTTGGAGTGGCAAATTCATAAGAGATTGCCTTGTCCTTGCATGCATTGCAGGCGAGGGGTTTGTCATAAATGCCATATTGTCATGTGCCACTTGCAGATGTATGGAGAGGTGCCACCAAAAGAGGATATTGGTCGACATACTAGTGCATCATCAGTAAACCGATCATATTTGAATGACTCATGGATATTTATATTGCTTGTCCTTGTTGCACACACTACCCTTGCATCATTATTTTATACAAGATGAGGAGAGAAGCAAGGGAGCACATGCACCACCACCATAGTTTGATCAAGATGATCTTGAGGATGATCCTCTAGAGGAGGACGAGGGTATGGCAAACATGATGGATTCTTTTTTTGGAGGCACCATGGGAGATAGGGGTGAGATGTCTGAGCATGAGACCATGATGCAAGATTTGGCATCAACACTTGTATGATGGTGTGAGGATGTCAAAACTATGAGCTTGCCTCTCGATCTTGAATTTGCAAGCAAAGTATGGGCAGTCAAACACAACTATCTCAGCCTTGATGAGGTTTGGAGCCTTGATCTTAATGTCTCATTCCTAATTGCTTTAATTAATTAGTATCTCATTCACAAGTTTCTTGGATATGTAAATTGTAATAGGTTGCGATGTTGCCTATCCCAAATACCATGCCCAATTCTAGAGACGAAGCAAAGAAGATGTTGACGATTGTTGGGATGGATTATGACACCATCCATGCTTGCCCCCCTAATGATTGTATTTTATTTCGTCACAAGTATGGCAATTTGGTTAATTGCTCGAAGTGTGGAGCACAGTGTTACACACAGGACTTGTTGCGGGAGATGATCCCAGTGAAGATCCTAAGACATTTTTCCATCATCCCTAGAAGATAGCACATGTTCAAATGCAACTCCATTGTGAAACTGATGACATGGCATGCTACACACTGGTCCACCGATGACACGTTGAGGATCCCAGCAAATTGTGCTTCTTGGAAGCACATAGAGAATGTGGTTGGACTTTGTGAGGGAGCCATGCAATTTACATCTCAGGCTTGCAATGGATGGCGTGAGCCCTTTTGGGTTATGCTCCACATCTTGGTTGACATGGCCCATAGTCTTTGTGAACTACATTATCCCAACATGGCTAACAGTAAAGAAGGGACACCTCATACTTGCCCTACTTGGGCCAAGGAAGTACAAGGCCAAAAATATAGACATGTACATGGCACCCTTGATCGAGGAGCTGCAGACCCTATGGAGGGCATATGTGTCTTTGATATTTCTAGAGCCCCGAGGCGAGCTGCAGATATGTGCATCTAGGGAATTTTAATGTGGACCATGCATGACTATCCAGGATTTGGGGAGTGTGCAGGTATGTGCTTTTGCATGCCTATTGATACCTTTATGATTCTATTGTGGTGTGATCTATGCATGTCTAATGACCTATGTGTCCATGCATATATGTAGGACTTAAAACACAAGGGTACCATGCTTGTCCTATTTGTGGCCCTAGTTTGAATGCACGACACTCCAAACATATGAGGAAGATAGTTTATGAAGGTCATGCTCAATATCTTCCGCTTAATCATTCTACACATGAAGGTCAACTTGATCCACCACCAGTCACGTAGGAAGGCAAGTGATTGATTGGATTTGGGATTGGAGAGCTAATAGTGAGGAGCCTCCTCTTGGTATGGAGTGGTTGTCTATCTTTCACAAACTTCCATATTGGGGCAAGTTACAAATCAATCACCTCTTGGATCCCATGCATATCTTCAAGAATGTGGGGGATTCTATTTGGGTACACTTGGTTGGTGACAAAGACACAAGGGGAGTGTGGGAATACTTGCACGAGATGGGTAGGATGCCTCACTTGTGGCCCTAAGAGCGTGTGTGTCGAACTCAAGAGCATGGTTCTACAACTCAGGAGGGTGGTTCAGGAACCCAAGGATGTCCTCCATGAAATGTTCTCCCAAAGGAACCATGGATCCTTTCCAAGGTAAAGGAGGCAAGGGTCAAGGTGGATATTGCATCTTTTGGGACACCCACGAGACACATGTGTTGCCTGAGGGGAGCATTTACAAGGGACAATAAGCTTAGTGGCCTAAATCCCATGATCGGTACAAGGTCTTAAAGGTATTCTACATGTTAGCTTAAAAGAAGAGTAGAACTAAGATTTTGATGCTTTCGTGTAATTAACGTCGTATATAATTGTGACATTGTTATAACTCCTTTGTTGCTTAGGCAGTTTATCCTCCCAATTACAGTGAGAGGATGTTTATCAAAAGATCTTAGAACTGCTATCTACAAGATCAGTAGCACTGTCAGGTATGCTTACTAGCGTATCACTTTCATTATATTTCATACAATTTTAAATGATGGGTATATAATATTGAATATTACAAGTGCATGTGGAATAGATAGATCTCACAAAAAGAGATCTTTGTATCGAGCATCGAGAGGGCTGAGGTGGACTCCATTGAAGCTATGTACTTTCTTAAGAAGCACTTTCCCTCAAGCATTATGATGACTCAGGTGCACTTGCCTATACACAAAGTTGATGAGGTCACCATTGTAGGCACCATTCATAGTCATTGGATGTTTTTCCTTGAACAGTTTATGAAAACCTTGAAAGGATTTGTAAGGCAAAGAGCTAGACCGAAGCAAGCATGGTGGAGGGATGGTTTGCGCAAGAGTCATTAGTATACATCACAGAGTTTCTTGCATCCATGGATCCCGATATCCCACTTTGTACAAGATAATCGAGCAAGTGCTTTTGATAACAATCTTCTCTCCTCGCAGTTAGATTATTATGGGACCATATGTGACATCTATGAAATTGATTTTAGACGATTTAGTATTTTCATTCTTGATGTCAAATGGTTTAGAAATATCTAAAATGGTCCCAATGCTACAGTCAAAAGAGACAGCTGTGGTTACCTTGCCATTGACTCCACCAAACCCTGAACTAATGAAAGTGATACCTTTGTTCTTCCAGAGCATTGTGAATAGGTACACACTAATGAATTGATTAAAAGCTAATATCTTCGTTTTCAAAGAAATGTTGGTAGATTTTCGTATATATTTTTTTTAATACTTGAGCATAAATGAATATAATTATTAGCACCTAATTTGTATCTTCAACGCAGGTGGTCTTTCATCTAGATTATTTGGATCTAAGATGGTGGTATGTGGTCCAAGTTGCTTCTCAAAGCAAACATATTTTTGAAGATAGGAATGTGGATACAGAGATGCTGGCAGAAGATACAAATAATGATGCTGATGGATCTAGGTAAGAGGATGAAGATGACGATATGGGCCATAAAGAAGGTAAAAACAATGACACTGTGATGGAGGAAGGTGGAGATCACAACTTTGGCGAAGAAGAGAGAACTAAAGGCCGGTGAACTAGAGGATCAAGTCATAGGTAGACATACAATAGGGGATGATGATGTAGGGGATCAATTGTATGTAAACCTTGAGATAGACATATTTGGCATGCAAGACTTGGCTCAAGATGAAGCCATTTATGCAAATGCTATTGATTCATAGTTTTGACATCGACAACACTACTTATGTGTAATTTGGCCCTTACATTTTCATAGCGACATTTTGTACATTAATTTGTATGTTAAGTTCACCATCAATATATGAGTGTTTTAATCTCAATTTTGATACACATACTCTTATATCTTTCAAATGACCAAACTTGTGGTCCAAAATTATTTTGGGACCCTTGAAAATGATGTTCTGTAAAAATGTCAATGTAGAAAATTGTACCTAGAAGTCGGTAAAAGCGTCGATAAAAGCATCAGTGCAAGGGTTGGTAGCAGTCGATATAGGGGTCAGTATATATCGACCCCTATACCGATGACCATACCAATGGCTATTGATGTCTACACCGACACCTTCCCCGCCCACCAACTGTACCGACGATCTTCATGCCCGCGCCTGTAAAGCATCGAAAGACAGCTTGTGACTTGTATTGGAGAATGGAAAGGTAGAGTGAGAAAGCAGTTTAGATGATTACAAATGGGGCTGAACGAGAAAACTCAGCAAGACCTAGTTGGTTTCAAGCTTCTGAAGCAAAAGTTCCAACTAGAAGAAATGTGTGAGCATTGTTTTAGATGAGGAAAATGAGGAGGATGGACAAGTCCAAGTTAGACCTATTAAAGTAACCCTTTATTGTGAAGGGCCAATGTGGCTTCTTTGTAAACAAACCTAGAATTGGGAAGCCTCTTCTATAGACATGACCACATGATGAAGGATTTCATATTCCCTTATTTTGTCCTCTATTATTTTAATAGTTCTCTAAAGGGCCCCTTTTTTAGTCCAAAATTTTTATAAAACGAAGTAGCTTCTATTTTGAATTGTAGCATAGAAAATCACAACAGTATAGTACTATCATCATAATAGGCTTCACACAAATTTGATAGTAGGCTTCACACAAATTTGATAGTATAGAACTTTTCTTTGGTCCAAATTTGATAGTAGGCTTCACACAAATCCCCAAGTCAAATCTTTCTTTGTAGTATTTTTGGAGCTTCAAGTGTGGCTAAAACCTCGCTTAATGGATGTGTCTATTACTCTCTTTACTTAGGAGATCTTTAACACTTGCTAGTGCATATCTTGGGCTTTGCACATCTTCTCTTTTTGTATCTTTATTTATTTTATAAAAGTAAACCTTTTCATTTCTCTTTTGAGATAAAAAGCATTTAAGTACTAATCCCATCTCACAAGTGAGATGTGCTATGCAAAATATGTAGCTAAGATGTATCATGATGTACATGTGTTTCCAATGTGGCTCCATAATATGGATAATTTGATTTACTATGTCTACTACAAAATTTGATTTACTATTTGTACTAGAAAATTGTCAGTGTTGTTGGTTCTAAACTTTTGCCTTTGTTGCATACGACGCATCATCTTTTCACCCTTTTTAATCGTCCACCTCTCAATCATATAGGGATCATATATGCCTATATGAAGGTATTGTTTTTTTATGTAGTATATCAATCACATTGTGTGCTTTACTATCCCCAAAGTTGGCTTAAATGAGGCATCGCTTATTTGAGGGTTATTTAAAGCATCCTTTGGACACTCTTTTTGACCAAGATTTGATCAAAACACAAGCATGTCCTACACTGCTGATTTTTTAACTTGCTGATTTTTTAACTTGCTTTGTGCTCATGCAAACTTTTTTTTATGACATTTATGAGTAAAGAAGTAAACTAGAGATCAAGTTTAGAAGCAAAAATCTCTCTCTCTCTCTCTCTCTCTCTCTCTCTCTCTCTCTCTCTCTCTCTCTCACTTAAGCAATTTCCCTTTGTGTGCATGCGCACGAGCGCGCACACACACACGCACTCACTTCTTCGACCATTTCTCTTTGTGCATCCCAATTTGAAGGAGGGCATACATACAACTCTTTACATGAAGTTGGCATTCTAAGTCAGAGACTCAAACCCAATCTATCGTATGAAGAACAATTTAGTTTATAAATAAACCACTCTCTCTCTCTCTCTCTCTCTCTCTCTCTCTCTCATACGACAATTTAGTTTATAAATAAACCAGCCTCTCTCTCTCTCTCTCACACACACACACACATTCATATTTATGTTAGATCCATTTTTAGTTAACTTGGGTACTTTGGCTAAAAGATAAGAACAAGCATCACTTACGTCATGAACATTGGGCCGCCTCAATTTGAGACGTTTGAGACATTACGACTGTTAATCCAAGAATATGGGCATTCTCGAGGTGCCCTGAAGCTCAAATTATCATGCATCTCTGTGTTATTTGATCGATATTGTATCCACTCAACCAAAATGGCCCTAAGGTCTGAAATTTTGGCATGGAGGCCTTTGCAGCAATTGGCATGCATGGTGGTAACCTTTTGTAAATTGGACCTCTGGATAGCACAAAAGCCACCGAAGAATTGCGTATCAAGAAACCGTATTTTGAGGCCGATGGCAAGAAAGCTTTGCTGAAACTTTATGTCGTTGAATACATCTTGGTCATGATGCTCAGGATAGAGAATTCGAGACTTGTACCAGTAGTCGTAAAACTTCACAGTGCGATTATTTGCCCGAACAAACAAAAATCCTCCATTTGGCAGATTATGCAAATCCGTCGGAATGCCGTTGAATTGGTCGCACGCAATCTGCACATCCTTGCCTGGCAGAAAATGAGGGAAAGGATTGCGAAACCAGAGGACATCCGCATCCTGCATAAACGAATGTTTGTGAGTTTCACTGATGTCCAGCAATTTTACTACTGAAAAGCAGCAATGCGCCAAATGCGGTTTTAAAATATTTGTACTACAGTAACTCTTAGTTTCAATGTAAAGCGACATCTTTCCTCAGTGAATTCACGTTTAAAGCAAGCACGGAGTGTTTCTTATGCTGAGGTTTGGCTTTGTTGGCGCCTTTTTTATAAACTAGAACGTGATTAGGCTTGTCGGAAACACAGAGCATCCCTACCTTGCAAAAACATTAGAGATCATATGAAGGATTCCGAGTAAAGATAACGTGCATCTCATACTATATTGCTTTCAGAGCACATTGAAGTGGTTAGAGTTATTCGAAAAATGAGTTGATACTCAACGAAACTCAAACGTTAATCACTCGTGCACGGAAGTTGTCAGTCTCTGATGTGACAGTATTCGGAGTCTCCGATATAACTTATAAGCCCAGGCCATGGATCTGACGGAGGTCCGTTGTTGATTGGAATTTGGAAAGTGAATAGGGAAAAGGCCGGGTCACGGGCATTGCTCACGGATTATTACAGTGAATTGACAGAAATTCACAGAATCGAGAGAGTAGGTGTACCGTGAAAACGAAGCTGTAGCCCTTCTCCAGTATCGTCCTCAAGAATCGAATTCTCGTCCACATCATTTTGAGATAGTCTGCAGTCATGAATCCTTTCTCGCCAGAAAAATCAACTCCGCCTGTTTTCAACTTATAACAGTGTGGATGTATATCCAGGCACCGTTTGAAAGCTCGTTCATCCAGGGCAACGATAACCAAGTGGCCGAGCAAGCTCTGAGTACCCTCCCCAACATCAAAACTTTTCAAGAAAAGATCTATCATGGAAGTGTTGGACTGGTTGGTCTCCGCCCAAGCTCCATTCAGAGTGGTGATAATGACTGTTTTATTTGGCATTGCGGCCTTCTGCAAGGTCTCAGCAAAACTTGAAAATCGGGGAGGATGCTGCACAGTACAAAATTTCAATAGCAAACCTCAGTGATTTCCGTTATGCAGAGCTTTCATGTGTTCAGCTTCCCCCCCCCCTCCTCTTCCCTCCGGCCTCCCTTCACAGCACTTACGTACGTATTTCTTTGTGGATTCATTTGAGTAAGCGAGAAGCGTGCACATGCTGTAATTTGAAGGAACCAATAAGCACCTGCACCTTACGAAATCTCGCTTGCAAGCTCGTGGACTATACAGAAATTGACTGACCTGATCAGTAAAGCTCGTCCGATTTCCCGATCCGAAGGCGCTGCCAAATTTTCGTGGGAAGAAGTTGTTGCTGGGAGCGTATACCAGAGCCAGGTACGGGATGGTAATGAGCAAGATGCATATTGCGGCAACCCCGTTTCCGCACTTCCACGATCGGAATTCGCTGCCAGTTTTGAGCACAGTGTGCTCTAATCCAGCTGCTCCTCCTCCCGTTCCTCCAAAAGGAGAAACATCGCTACAAGCGTCGAATCCAGGCATCCTGTTCCTCCTTGTTCCGCCAAATCCAGGGGCAGAAATTAAAATTCACGAGCTTCGCTACAAAACGTGTGTCCAGTTGAGCAGGAATTCAATTCACCCCCCTGTATTACAAAAGAGATCTGTTCTTCCGGCATCCTGATTCACTCAATAATAAGTGGAACGAAGAGGATGTAATCCATGGTGTCGGCAGTTTTGTTATTGTTCCTAAGAAGAACGAAAGCGTTTCCTGAGCGTGCTGATGCTAGTGCCGGCTCCTGCTACGGCGAGGCATGGGGGTCGATGCTGCTCATGTGGTGAAGAAACTAGCGAGTACGATGTTTGGCAAGAAGTTGCGACGAGGGATCAAGCCGGGACGATCAGTGTGGGATTAAAACAAATTGTGGATGGATGGGAAGGAAATTAAGAAAGTGTGCACTGTACTGTGTAGGGGTGGTAAACTCATCCATCACCCAAAACCGCTTCATGCAAAACCGCTTTCGACAAAATAAGAACCAAAAACCACTCTGCCTAAATTTCTCCAAACCAAAAAGCAAAAAGGTGAAAGTGCCCTCCCCCCCTCACAAGAGTCACCCAAAATGCCACCCACTACACCTCTCCAAGTCACTCCCTGTAGCACACCACTTTCCTGGGAAATTCCAGGAGCCTTGCCATACAATTCACAAAATTTTTGAAAAATTCCTCTAGTTTTGCAACCCTCAAATAGCAACCTGTAGATCGCCATTTGAGGGCGCCCAAGTCCGTTCCCTATCTCTTCAAACCCAAGAGAATCATTGTTGCATCAATATTAAGCCATAATGGTCCCCACTCATACTTTTCTACCTACATAGTACTTGAGTTCTCTTTTCTAGCAAGTATGCCAACCCTTCTTCCCAATGATGGTGATCCCTTACATTATGAACCAAATCATCTGACTACTTCCACATGGGCCTATCACATAGCGACCCAACACTTGTTTTTCATATTAGACTTAGCACTTTGCTTCCACTAGGTGTGCTTGCACAACACCCTATATTTTTAAAAATGGCAGACATAATTCGTGACATAGGCATTTTGTTCGGCCCTAGCTTGAGACGTCAACACCAAGAAATGTGTCCTCCAAGATAGTAGTGTCGTGGTCAAGCATGTCACCTTGGCATGGGTGTAGCAAGGAAAGTGTGTCTTGTCAAGATCATCTCAAAATATGGGTAGTCAAGACAACAAGGCTTAAAATAGGTGCCATACAAACTGATCATTTACATGGCTACATTTTCAAAAATCAAAGAGCCGTAAGATGATAGTTAAGTAGATATTGTGTTAAAATTAATACTTTTTGGAGTGCTCCCACATATTTAACTCTATTTCTTCCATGATCCCAAGTTTTGACATTGTCTTAATAAAATAAATAAATAAATGTTTATATGTATATATGGCAGGAAGATCATTGTTTGTGAAGAAAATAGCCTCATCTAAAGGAAAAAAGAGGTCATGTATATGTCATGGCACGATGCAATAATTTCAAAATGGTTTTATCCTTTATACTTTTTAGAAGACAAGGCATTCTTCCACCATGACAAGTGAAAAATCATGACTATATCATGAAACTTAACTCATTTTTATTGTTGTGGATATATGTCATTATCATTAACACCTATTTCATTAATTTTGGACTTGTGCACTGTCCAAATTCATTTTGTGAGATAATTTTGGATAAAACATTTAAAAAAAAGAGGCTCTTATAAAACAAAACATTAAGTCAAAAAGGAAGATTTTAAAAAATCAAATTAGAAAAAAGACGTGAGATATTAAAACTAGAGTACATTAAAAATAGAGGACATCACATTGTTAAAAGAGACAAAAAGTAAGATTTTAAAAAATCAAATTAGAAAAAATGCCGTGACATGTTATTAAAACTAGAGTACATCTCAAAAAGAGCACATCACATTTGTACAAGAAGTAGATCATATAACTCAAAGCCATATGGTGTCAAAAAACACCTTAATACAGTCTCTCTTATCTTCTTAATCACCCAAAGTCTAGAAGATCTCATCATTGGTCTCTCTTATCTTCTCAACAACCCAATCTTTCACTGCCTCCACAGCTGTATCCTCAACATAATTACATGCAAAGAAGAAATTTAAGCAATCACAAATTGTTTCTTTATAATTTCTCTGAGAGGCTCTTATTGTTCTCTCAGCATCTGCATCAAATCGCCCATGATGAGAGCTGCGATAACAAAGGTTAGTTAAGAAGTCTAAGAGATCTTGTCGTGCTTTTATCATACGTCTTAAAAGTCTTTCACTCTCTGCTATCTTGAGAGTCTCCTCCCTCTCTGCGTGCTTTTGTGCATCAAATTCCTCTCTCTCCATGTGTGTCAAAGGAGAACCTTGTCGAATTCTGGCCTCTCTCTGTGCTCCTTGGTCAGCAATCCATTCTTTGAGACTGTTAATTCCGAACTCCACATCTTTGACAATGCCAAGGACATCCATGGGTGGGGAGATGATAAAGAAAGGGAGATGGACTACGATGGAAGAAAGAAGAGAGTGTTTGTGGAAGGACTAGGATGGAAGAATACAAGTTAATGAGAAGCACTAGGATGGATGAAAGAAGAGAGTGTTTGTGGAAGAACTAGGATAGAAGAATACAAGTTATCAGGATGGATGAAAGAAGAGAGTGTTTGTGAAAGGACTAGGATAGAAGAATACAAGTTACTGAGAAGGACTAGGATGTAAGAAATAAGAGAGTATTCGTGGAAGGACTAGGATGGAAGAATACAAGTGCACTAAGGCACGATGTGTTCACTATGATAAGGATAAGGGTTGGAATAAAGTGAGAGGCATGATGTGTTCACTATGATAAGGATAAGGGTTGGAATAAAGTGAGAGAAGCATTGGTAATGCTCTACTTTAAGTGAGTGGAGATTGTCCAACTAAATAAAATTTTGTGGAGCATTGGGAATGCTGTACTTTAAGTGAGTGGAGCATTAGGAATTGATACTTGCAAGTGAAATATATTACAAGTGAGAGAGAGAGAGAGTGATAAGACGAATACAAGTTAATTAGAAGGACTAGGATGTAAGAAATAAGAGAGTGTCTTGAAGGGATAGAAATTGAGGGAAGATGTAAAGTGAAAGACGAATACAAGTTAATCAGAAGGACTAGGATGTAAGAAATAAGAGAGCGTTTGTGGAAGGACTAGGATGGAAGAATACAAGTGCGCAATTGTAGCCCACCCTCCATCCACAATTATAGATGTGGCTATTCTCTTGATGTGATACCTGACATGTTATATACTCTATTTGTTGTGCCAAGTCACATTGCTACATTACTATGTCGATAGCACCTACTAACTTTCGAGCTGATCTGCACATCAAAACATATAACAACAGTGAATATGTGCATTGCATATCAATCTACATGTCAAGAAGTGACAACAAGTGTAGTCTATACTTACTCTAACACATTGCCATGGACGGATGTCATTGAGTTGGAAAAGAAGCACTTCTTCGCAAGGATGTCCACGACTACCAGACTCCAATGTGAGCTGCATTATCAATAAAGAATAATTACTGTGTTTGAGACAATTCTAGCAATGCAATAGAAAAAACAAGTAGGGTTTGATGCTTACTTCTCATAATATGCTGTAAAAATAACTCGTGCATCATTCATAGGAACGTGCTTCAACCACTTGCAAATATCCTCTATGGTTTCTTCTTTGTTGCTAAGCACTTCCGAAATACGAGGATCGAGCATATATGAAACGCTTTGTATATTTTGCAGAAAATTTGCTATAACATTACTATATTAAAAAAAAAAGTATTAGCTTCTTGGGTTTAATCAAAATAAGCAAAGTATAAAGCCAAGGAAAAGGCTGCATCAAACCTGAGGATGGTTGTAATGACTTTGACATTAACCTCTTTCTTAGGATTCAAGAAGATTGAAATCTCTTCTTCACCAAATTCAAAAAAATGAGGTTTTGTCGAATTAACAACATAGCGATGAATGAACTTCCAATCTGCTCCAATAGATTCATATTTTCATGACTCATCTTATTGAGAAAGTAGTCTACATCGTATTCTTATTCACTTGCTATGTCCTCCACATCCTCCTTCTGCTATAAAAACATAAAAAATTTATGCGATGTACACATCCCAAATAAAGGCTTAAACAAGCAGATAAGGTTTCATACATGCTTTCATTAGAGTGAGTCTCTCCTCCGCTTGGAGCAAAAATTTAAAAAGGCTTCATACATGCTTTCATTAGAGTGAGTCTCTCCTGCTCTTGGAGGAAAATTTTAAAAAGTTATGAGATTTACACATCCCAAATAAAAATAAAGGTTTAAATAATCATAGAAGTATAAAGGTAGCATGCTTTCATTAGACTCAGTCTCTTCTCCTCTTGGAGGAAAATATAAAAAAGTTATGAGATTTACACATCCCAATTAAAGGCTTGAACAAGCCTCGAACAAGCATACAAGTATAAAGATAAGGTTTTATACATGCTGCAATGTAGTCATATTTTCAAGTTGTTTCCCAATGGTAGTAATTAGACGTTGAATACTCTCAGCCCGAAATGCTAGCAGATCGGCTTCTGTATATGATTCCATTTTGACTGGTAACTCCAAATCAAAAATCTCTCTAAGAAACAACATGCAGTTGTAGGCAACTCTCCACCCACAGCTATGTCCATCTTTTTGCTCCACTGGCATACGTCTTTTGAATTCTACTTGATCTTGTTGCTCCGTGGTTGTTCTGATAGCAGATACTAGCCAATATGCAGCACTGTCCATCATGACATATTAAATATATTGATCATAAGATACAAAATAAGAAAGTATCAAAAATATTAAGAGAATAATTACCTTGGGGAGTTGGCATGATAGCCTTCCATTGAATTCACAAACCATAAACGGTTGAGTTCAAGGTCCTAGAAGATCAGACTCCAATGTGAGCTACACGACCAGAATAAAAATGATTATTGTTTTACACAAACTTGCCAAAGAAATAGTAAAAATAAGGTTAGAGTTGATACTTACACCTCATGATAAGGCATTAAGATGACTCGCACCCTGTCTAAATTCAAAGGGCTTAACCAGGTACAAACATCTTCTATAGTCTTTTGAGGAGAGCTAAGAATAGAAGAAAGGAGAGCATCGAGCATGTAGACACGATGCTGCACTACACTAGGAAGCTGAGAAATAACTACACTGCACCAAGAAATAAACAAACATTAGCTCATAGAATTGATTTGCATCCTGCACTAGGAAACTGATATATAACTACACTATGAATACATAAACAAATGTTAGCTCATTGAAGTAGCAACAAATAAACAAACGTTACCTGAGAATGGCCAAGATAACATTGTCATTAACCTCTTTTAAAGGATTGGAGAGGATTGAAACCTCCTCTCTACCAAAGCTCAAATACTCAAGTTCTCGTTTCAAAACGATCCTAACTTCAAATGAGCTCACCATTTTATCCAATGCAGCTAAATTTGATTCTTCAATCAAATTTAGAGGTGGTTGCATTGTTGAAGTAGAAGGAAGTGCCTCCGTATTGACTTCATCCATTTCTTCTGCCTCTATTGCCTGTAAACAAATATGAGAGATTAGATTCATTATCTTTAAATTTAAATCTTATTTAAAAAATTGAATTTAGTTGACAAATAGAGAGTTCATACCGCTAAGTATTGTCATAGTGGCCTTTTTTCATAACCCTGCGAGCCATAATTATCAAAGAAGGCATCATCATGTTTGTCTTCATCCACCAACCTCTCTCTGAACGGGTCATGTAAGTCCATCTTTTCATCATCATCAACTGGGACATTATGATCTTCAAGGTAATCATCCATGTCATCGGTGTCCTTGTGGTCTATCTCTTTTTCATAGCCTGTGGTTAGATCTACTTGAAGCTGAAAATAAGCCATGAAATGCTTATTTTCAATAATATTTGTGGAGTTGCCTTTTCTAAGGAGATCCTCAAATAAATATCCCATCCTACACAAGGTGACCTCCCAACCTGCCAGTAGCAAATTCTCCATCATGGTAAGCAAGACACTCCCACTTTTTGCAGGACTTCCATAGTTGTTTTTTTTATAATGTATGGACCTGGGAATATCTTGCTCTTCTAGCATCAATCTCAAATTATTTGAATTCCCTCTTATGTTCTTTTGTAAGGAGTGATCAGGGTTGGGACTTCGCATACACAAAAAGAATGATTCAAGAGATTGAATCGCTATGCCACATTCTCTCTTACCTCTTTTTGCTGCATAAACACCATTATAGATCTTCAAATCTGATGAATATGCTCGCTCTAGAGTAACCTGCATGGCTTTTTTGTCTTTTTTATCAACAAAAATGACAATGTTGCAAATTGCCACTTTGCTATTGGTGGTATATACTATTCTATCAATGAAGTTATGGATATCATCGCTAGAAACTTCATTGATAAAGAATAGTTGTGGCTTATCCCATGCTGACTCATTCTTGAAGAAGTCATCTTCTGAGACTCCCCTGAAGTTCACAAGCTTTCCAGACTCTGCCGTAACCTCTACATTGAATTGAAAGCTTTGGTGCATATCTGTCGGCATCCTTATCTCGCTAATTAATCTTTCCACATATGCAACCACCTGTTGTGGGATTTCTTTTCTCATATAAGAGGTTACTATTTCTGACCCATCTTCATCCTTTTTAATCCACCTGTTTGCCCATAGCTTTACCTTGGGTGTTGACAAAGAAGCTATATGCTTCACCACATTATAGTCAATGTTACAATGAGTAAGTGGAATTTGTTTCTCTGACAGCAAATACTTAATGGCACTATGCACTGCATCACGCCTCACCTGTACATTGATGCATTCTTCCATGCAATGGTCTTTGTCTTTTTTTCCAAAAAACCATTCTTTCTTTAAAATTTTTTGTGCTGCCATGGATGCATACTTGTCAGGTAAGTACTTTATAGGCCTCCACATCCTTGCCGTCAACTCCTTCTTATCCATTACCTTTGACTTTCCGGAGATAAACAAAGGAGCTTCATAGGTCAACTATCCACGCTCACAAGCAATGCACGTTTCAAGCATCTCATTGAACACTTCAATAGGACGAAATATGATAGAAGTGTAGTCGGCATATCTGTCCCTCACCACCTTGAGGCTTGTCATACTTTCTTCTCGCTCTTGAGTTCCCCTAGGCACAACTGCACTCAAAGAAGTATAGAAGTTCATGAGTGTGTCGGCGTCTGCTTTTGTGACCTTTCGCTTCAAATCAGGATTTGGAGAACCAAATGTTGTCCATATAACCCTTGCCTTCTGTAAGACCTTTGATGTTGAGGATATCTTACGCTTTCCATGGACATAATGATTAAGTCTTTCGGACTCAATCAAATACTTGATCTCATGCTTCAATATACAGATTGTTGCAGGATAATAATGGAATGAACTTATCTTTGCAAATTGTTCTGGAGTGAGTCTTTTGACCTCCTTTGCTTCCCTTGTGATCTGATTACAAGCATAAGCCCAATGTTGACCATCAATGGGCTGGAATCTGCAATGAAGGAGGAATTCCTTCTTTGCTTCCTTTAGCATATTCTCACCTTGTGCCTCTTCGCCTTGTTCATGTGGAATATTTTTAAGAGTGTCTTTAAAGAATCGACTAAAGGTTTCCTTGAAATGTGTAGGCCCTGTAAATGTTATTTGATCCAGAAAACTATTTTTGGTTGGACAAAACATTATTGGGCACAAGACCACATTGCTTGGCACAGGTTTCTTACCATCTTTCAAAGCCTCGTATATTTGCATTGCATAGGATATATCAAGGCTTCGGCTATTAGTAAAGAGAGCTATAGCTTCCACATCTTTGGCATTCACAAACCACGTCCTTTGACCCCAGATATATCCCACATCATCATCTGTAACTGCTTCATTAAGACGCAGATTAAGATTTTTGATTGATGTGAGTTCATCCTGATCATCTTCAGCCTCAGGTTCTGATTCTTCTTTATCTTTCTCTTCTTTTAACCGTTTTTCATCCACATTATCTCTCTCTACAGTGGGACGATGTCTTTTTTTACTGCTTGGAACCATGGCTCTTGCAGTACTAGCCTTTTGCATTTCACGTCGTGGTTTGCTAGCAAGAGCTTCTAGCATAACTGCAGTGGATCGACCTTGATCTTCTTCAATTTTTTTTAATTCCCATGCACTCAAGGCTTGTGTTTCATCATCCTTAGTTACATCCACCATTTCTTGCTCTAGAAGTTTGCGCTCATGTTCTACATGTTTGTGACAGTGTGCCTGTTCTTCTTGTCCCTGCATCGAAGTCTGAGCTTTTTGATCTCCTTCATGTGAAGATCCTTGAATATGAGGAGCATATTCTGCATCCTGAAAGTACTCAAACATTATCTTTGCATGTATCCTTTTTGCCACCACACTAGGAAATCGCTCTCCAATGTACTTTGTAGCTCTAGAAACTTTGATGGTTGAGGAGGAGGCATCACAAAGGTCTTTGAGTCTCTCCTTGACACAATAATATGAATACTGCCAACTTCAGGATTTGAACTCTTTGTAAAAATATCCACAAAGGTGTCTTTTCGCTCTAATATTATGCCTACCACAAGGCTTGAAGTCATATCTTTTTTGAAGAAAGTAGCATCCCATGGATCTTCAACACCATTGAACTCCCTTTTTGACATAAGTAGAAAGAGTCTCTTTTCCTTTTGATGAAGAAACCAAGTTCTTCTACCCATGTGATATCGAGTCCACCTACAAAAGCCATTAGGGCTATATTCCTTTCCTTTGAAATTCAAAGTGACATCAGAAACCCATTCTTTGATCTCAGAGTCATTTAGGATAGCCACCACATTAGTTGATTGCTCCATAATCCTACAAGAAAAGATAATGAAGAATTTAGATACATACAAGTAAAGTACAATATACAACCCTTGATACAATAAATGTGGGAAATAGCCCAAAAGGCTTTACAAGGCTTCATATGGCAATAAATGTGGGAAATAGCCTAGAAGGCTTTACAAGGCTTAAATATTTGTACAAATGTAAAAAAATTAGCCAATAAAGCTTTACAAGTAATATAAAATGTCGTCTAGTGATAAAGCTTCAATCTTCGTGAAGACATGTAATCTGTCCATCCATTGATTTGCCCTCTAGTCATAAAGCTTCAATCTTCATGATGACATGTAATCTGTCCATCCATTGATATCTGTGCACTGATACCCAACTGATGCCACCCCCTTCCCTCTCCCCCCCTTCCCCCCTGCCAGTCCCCCCCCCCTCCTCCCCTTCTGCCAACCCCCCCCCTCCCCCCTCCCCCCCCACCCCCCTTCCCCCCTCCAGGGGAGACTGTCCCAATCCCCCCCTTCCCCCCCCCCGCCTGTTGAGATATGGTGCCATGAGCACATAGATTAAAGGGCTAAGGTATGGTATAGGAAAGAATTAAAGTAGCCACCCTAGGATGTGGACTACATGATGTGGAGATGTGGATTGAGGATATCCACAAGGAGAGATGTGGATGAGAGGATCCCACATGGTTTGACTATTCTAAAGGCTCTCTCTAAGAAGCCTATCATGTATTGTTGAGTACACACATTGCAATAGATTGAGTGTTTTCTACCCTATGTCTCTCTTATGGTGCTTTGATCCTCCTTAATCCCTCACTTTGTCATGTTATCAGAGCATGGTTCTGCCTTCCACTGAGGCGCCATCTTTGTGAGAGTGTGATAGTGATTGAGAGATTGAGAGCTTCAGAAATTTCCATCCATTTCCACTCATGAGAGAGCGAGAAATTTAGATTCATTCTTCACTTTATTCCCTTGAGAGATTGTGTGAAAGATATTTATGAGACACCTCTACTTTCGGAGAGAGAGTGAGAGAGAATCCTCATGTGGTTTCATTGACTCAATGTGAAAGAGTTCTCATTTCTTTGATCTATGGAGGATCTCTGAGATTCCTTAAGAGATATTGAGGGTTGAAGGTACTTCTAGTTCAAGAGGACTAGCAAGCAACCTATAACTCCAAGACTAAGGCTAGCCCTTCATCAGTGCCCAGGCGACCTGTAGCAGCAGACAAACTTCAACAACTAGCTCGACCAAGCAAAGCTCGACTCCATGCTAGAGACTCAGCTGGATGCGCCTTCACTGTGACTTCTAAGGCGCCTTCACTGTGACCTCTAAGGCCAGTCGGCACATCCTCGCCAAATGACCATATCGGTTGTCCATCGGGGCTGGCACCTACACGCAAAAGGAGTACAGCAAGTAGTCGACCCTTGCTTTAGACACCAAAACTGCCTACGCCAAGCTTTACCGCTCTCCTGCAATAATCCATTCTCTCCACAGCATTCTTCAATGCTCTAGTTCTAGCGCCTCTGCATCCGACTCGATGGACTGGCTCCCAGCACATAGACGGACATCCTACGTGCTGTAGCTCCCAAGCTATGGCAGACTCTCCTGCCCAGCCCATCAACGGCTCCGACTCATAGCCTTCTGCTTGCTGCCTTAGTCGCTTCCTCATCCTAAGCGTCAACGAACGGGACAACATCAACTGGCGCTGCTCCAACGACATCCATCTCCAAACGTGGCAACTCCAGTGATAGAAGCAAATAGCGACAACGAACGACTCCCTCCATCGATAACGCAAAAACTCCCTACAGCCAGCCAAACTCTGCAATTGCAGCTCAGCTGCATACAGCCAGCAACGGCATCTTCTGCAAGCTCTCCTCCATCACCGTTCGCGTCGTCGGCACAGAGAAGTTTCAAAGCTTCTTCTATGTTTTCTCCCTAAGGTGAGACCTTAGCTTGCCAGAAACACGTGGCAAGATAGAATATTACCCGGGTAAGGTTAATTAACCTTGGGTTGGGGTGGTTAATTCTTTGCCACTAACTGTGGTTTAGTTAAACAATGATTAAAGGCTTAAGGTTAGGCTACCAAGTGCCACCTAAACACAGAGTCCCCTACTAAGCACAGTATGGAATTCAGCATGTGAATCCCTGTGCCACATCATCAAAGGCTCTCTTCTTCACAGAAACTTCGACAAGGCGTAACTTGCAATCCAGGAGAAATTTGCACACGCTTCAAAAAGGAAAAGTGATCATCTGCTTAAGCTCTACGCACCTATCAAATCAAAATCATTGTTAGCAATTAGACACTGCCAGATTTGAAAATATCTTCAACTGGTAAGACCTTTGCAATGGCAATACGCACCCCAACTGTTGAGAAGTTCACTGGGGAAGAATTTCACACATGGTCTACACAAATGAGATATCTCCTGATGCACCAAAAGCTTTGGAAGACTGTAAAAGAAGACATACCCACTGTACAAAATGATGCTTGGAAGGAAAAAGATGAAGCAGCACTATCACTCATTGGATTGCACTTGGGTCCAAACATAATTCATCATATAGACTCTAAGGATCATGCCAAGGATGCATGGGATGAGTTGAACACAGTGTTTGGTGCAAAAGCCAAAAACCAAGAAATCCATCTTAAGATTGAATTCTATGGTATGCACATGGGCTTCAATGAATCCATGGCACAATTTGTCAACAAAATCAAAAGCATTATGACTCAACTAGAGGGCATAAATGCAAAAGTAGGAGAGAAAGATGCACTTGCAATTCTCCTTAAAAGCATGCCTGCAGAGTATAGTGCATTGACAACCACTTTGAAGAATTTTCCAGATCCAAAGTTTGAAGAATGTGTATCATCTCTTCTCGAAAAAGAAAGAGAGTTGAAGGCATTGACATCGACATCGACATCTACACACAACAGCTATAATGAAGAACAAGCATTATTCAGTAAAATGTCAACGAAGTGCTACCATTGCGGAAGGATGGGTCACTATCAAAGTGACTGTAGACTAAAGAACAAACCAAAGTGTCACCATTGCAAGAAACTGGGACACAAGGAAGAAGATTGCAGATTGAAGAACCAACAAGTCAACTACATGGAGTCATCATCAAGAAGGTGACATCAATGGAATGTATTGAGAAACCAAAACCTTGCCAACCTTGCCTATATTTTGTAATCAAACCTGACCACCTGGAGAGTAGCTATGAAAGCACCCAGGGGAGGTATTGACATGTAAAAGCCACACTTGACCACCTTAAGTAGCAATGCATGCACTAAGGGGAGGTGATGGAATGTAACTCACATCTGACCACCTTGCAGTAGCCAAAGGATCATGGCACCAAGGGGAGATGTTGAGATATGGTGCCATGAGCACATAGATTAAAGGACTAAGGTATGGTATAGGAAAGAATTAAAGTAGCCACCCTAGGATGTGGACTACATGATGTGGAGATGTGGATTGAGGATATCCACAAGGAGAGATGTGGATGAGAGGATCCCACATGGTTTGACTATTCTAAAGGCTCTCTCTATATAAGAAGCCTATCATGTATTGTTGAGTACACACATTGCAATAGATTGAGTGTTTTCTACCCTATGTCTCTCTTATGGTGCTTTGATCCTCCTTGATCCAGCCCCTCCATCCTCTTCTTCTCCTCCCCTCAACCTTTCTCTCTCTAGTTTCTCTCTCTTCAAATTTTTAAAAAAAATCTAGATAAAGAATTAATCAAAAAAATTTGCAAGTACCTGGAAAAAGTTTGTAAGTTTGCTCTTTCTTGCTCTTCCTTCCTTGCTCTCTTGGTCATCCTTGCTTTCTTGCTTCAATGAATGAAATGAGGGGATAATGAATGAAGAAGGAAGACTATATATAAGAAAAATTAGGTTTTCCTCCCCTCTCTCCTATTGGCTTTTCATTTATCCCCTCTCCCATTGGCTCCCATTACTCCCCCTCTCCCATTGGACCCCCATCCTTCATCCCAATCTTCCATTAGCCCTCCCCCCATCCATCCATTTCTTCTTCCTCCCCATTGCCACCACTCCCATCCCACATTTCCACCATGTCCCATACTCCTCCCATTTCCCAAAATCCCATATTTCCCCATCTCACCCTCCTCTTTTTCATCCCCTATTAACTCCCTCACTCATTTCACTCCCTTATTATCCTACTCCCCTATTACCTTCCCCTCTCCCATTCCATTCTTCCCTCCCCACTCTCACTTCCACTTCCCATTACTCACTTGCCATTTGAAAACTATTAATATATTATTATACTATTTTTTATACTTATTATCATACACCCCTATTACTTTCCTCTCCCATTCCACTCCTCCCTCCTCACTCCCACTTCCACTTCCCATTACTCACTTGCTATACACATTTGTAAACTATTAATATATTATTATATGATTTTTTATACTATTTGCAAACTTACATGTGGGCAAAATCACAAGTGTCAAAGCGATCCTATTGTGGTCATACAACAAAATCACAGGTGTCAAAGCGATCCTATTGCTTTTATTCAAGGGCGTATTTATCCTCATCAACAAGCTTATTTACTCAAGGTATGAAGTGCATAATTTGTGCACTAGGTGTTTACTTTGTTGTATCAAAATTGTTTGCCACACACACACACATATACACATACCGAGAATTTTCTAATATTATCGCATCTACTCCGATGGGCACAAAACTTTGTACACGTCTCAACCTAGGTCTTATTGACTTGCATACAAAGTGGTGCACCCATCCCATAAGTACTTGTTCGGATAACACACTTCCAAACGTATTTTATGACGATTGTGCATAACACTAGGAACAAAATGGCGTATCATGTGAGATCGACTATGCAAAGTATATCCAATGGACACAAGACTTTGCACGTTCCTCAACCTAGGCAATATTGACTTGTGTGCAAAGTGGCATCCCCATCCAATAAGTACTTGTTTGAAAAATACACCTACGATCATGTTTTTTGACCGTTGTACATGACATCAAGGCTAGAAATGGTATTTAATACTCAATCTACCATGTAAAGCATATCCGATGGGCATAATACTTTGCACGTGCCTCAAAAGCAGTGGTATGGTAATCCATGCAAAGTGGAACGCCCATTCAATAAGTACTTTTTAGAATATCACACCTACGACCATGTTTTTTATTGGTTGTTGTCCATGACACTAAGGTAAAAATGCTGATTTATGCTTAATCGACACTAAGGCACACATCTCAACCTAGGTATTATTGCTTTACATGCAAAGTGGCATGCCCATCCCATAAGTACTTAGTCGAATAACACATCTAGGACCGCGTTTTTTGACGATTGTGCATGACACTAAGGCCAAAATAGTGTTTAATGCTTGTTCGACAATGCAAAGCATATCCGATGGGCACAATACTTTGCACACACCTTCAACTAGGTGGAATTGACTTACATGCAAAGTGGCACACCCATCCCATAAGTGCTTGATCGGATAACATACCTAGCAGCATGTTTTTTTACGAATGTGCATGACACTTGAGCAAAAATAGTAATTAATGCTCGATCGACCATGCAAAGGATATCCGATGGGCACAACACTTTTCGTATGCCTCAGCCTAGGTGGTATAAAAATTTTCTCAAAGAGGCACACCCATCCGATAAGTACTTGGTCAAATAACACACCTAAGGGCGTGTTTTTTTGCGGATGTCCATATCACTAGGGAAAAAATGGTGTACAATGCGTGATCGACCATGCAAAGCATATCCGATGGTGACAATACTTTGTGCACACCTCAACGTAGTTGAAACGGACTTGCGTGCAAAGTGGAGCACCCATCCGATAAGTACTTGTTTAATTTACACACTTAGGACCGTGTTTTTTCATGGTTGTGCATGACACTAAGGGTAAAACGGTGTTTTATGCTTGATCGACAATGCAAAGCATATCCGATAGGCACAATACTTTACACACACCTTCAACTAGGTGGAATTGACTTACATGCAAAGTGGCACTCCCATCCCATAAGTGCTTGATCAAATAACATACCTAGCAGTGTGTGTGTTTTTACAGATGTGCATGACACTAGAGCAAAAATAGTATTTATTGCTCGATCGATCATGCAAAGGATATCCAATGGGACAACACTTTTCGTATACCTCAACCTACGAGGTATTGGAATGTTCTCAAAGAGGCACACCCATCCGATAAGTACTTGGTCAGATAACACACCTAAGGGCATGTTTTTTTGTGGATGTACATATCACTCGGGAAAAAATGGTGTGTAACGCGTGATCGACCATGCAAAGCATATCCAATGGTGGCAATACTTTGCACACACCTCAACATAGTTGAAACAGACTTGCGTGCAATGTGGAGCCCCCATCCGATAAGTACTTATTTGAATAACACACCTAGGACCATGTTTTTTCATGGTTATGCATGACACTAAGGCAAAAACGGTGTTTTATGCTTGATCGACAATGCAAAGCATATTCGATGGGCATAATACTTTGCACACACCTTCAACTAGATGGAATCGACTTACATGCAAAGTGGCACGCCCATCCCATAAGTGCTTGATCAGATAACATACCTAGCAGCGTGTTTTTTTACGAATGTGCATGACACTAGACCAAAAATAGTATTTGATGCTCGATCGACCATGCAAAGGATATCCGATGGGCACAACACTTTTCGTACACCTCAACCTAGGTGGTATTGAAATGTTGCAATGAGGCACACCCATCCGATAAGTACTTGGTCAGATAACAAACCTAATGGCATGTTTTTTTATGGATGTCCATATCACTAGGGAAAAAATGGTGTATAATGCGTGATCGACCATGCAAAGCATATCCCATGGTGACAATACTTTGCACGCACCTCAACGTAGTTGAAATCGATTTGCGTGCAAAGTGGAGCCCCCATCCGATAAGTACTTATTTGAATAACACCCCTACGGCCGCGTTTTCTGACGGTTGTACATGACACCAAGGCCAAAAACGGTGTATAATGCGTGATTGACCATGCAAATTATATCCGATGGTGACAATACTTTGCACGCACCTCAACATAGTTGAAACAGACTTGTGTGCAAAGTGGAGCCCCCATCCGATAAGTACTTGTTTGATTAACACACTTAGGACCGTGTTTTTTCATGGTTGTGCATGACACTAAGGCAAAAACGGTGTTTTAGGCTTGATCGACAATGCAAAGCATATCCGATGGGCATAATACTTTGCACACACCTTCAAATAGGTGGAATTGACTTACATGCAAAGTGGCACTCCCATCCCATAAGTGCTTGATCGGATAACATACCTAGTAGCGTGTTTTTTTACGGATGTGCATGACACTAGAGCAAAAATAGTATTTAATGCTCGATGGATCATGCAAAGGATATCCGATGGGCACAACACTTTTCTTACACCTCAACCTAGGTGGTATTGAAATGTTCTCAATGAGGCACACCCATCCGATAAGTACTTGGTCAGATAACACACCTAATGGCGTGTTTTTTCGCGGATGTGCATATCACTAGGAAAAAAATGGTGTATAATGTGTGATCGACCATGCAACGCATATCCGATGGTGACAATACTTTGCACGCATCCCAACCTAGTTAAAACAGAATTGCAATCAAACTTGAGCCCCCATCCGTACTTGTTTGAATAACACACCTAGCACCGTGTTTTTTCATGGTTGTGCATGACACTAAGGCAAAAACGGTGTTTTATGCTTGATCGACAATGCAAAGCATATCCGATGGGCACAATACTTTGCACACACCTTCAACTAGGTGGAATCAACTTGCAAAGTGGCATGCCCATCCCATAGGTGCTTGATCGGATAACATACCTAGCAGCGTGTTTTTTTACGAATTTGCATGACACTAGAGCAAAAATAGTATTTAATGCTCGATCGACCATGCAAAGGATATCCGATGGGCACAACACTTTTCATACACCTCAACCTAGGTGGAATTAAAATGTTCTCAAAGAGACACACCCATCCGATAAGTACTTGCTCAAATAACACACCTAAGGGCGTGTTTTTTTGTGGATGTGCATATCACTAGGGAAAAAATGGTGTATAATGTGTGATCGACCATGCAAAGCATATCCGATGGTGAGAATACTTTGCACGCACTTCAACATAGTTGAAACGGACTTGCGTGCTTGCGTGCAAAGTGGAGCCCCCATCCGATAAGTACTAGTTTGAATAACACACCTAGGGCCATGTTTTTATATGGTTGTGCATGACACAAAGGCAAAAACGGTGTTTTATGCTTGATCGACAATGCAAAGCATATCCGATGGGCACAATTTTTTGCACACACCTTCAACTAGGTGGAATTGACTTACATGCAAAGTGGCATTCCCATCGCATAAGTACTTGATCGGATAACACACCTAGCACTATGTTTTTTTACGGATGTGCATGACACTAAGGCAAAAATGGTATTTAATGCTCGATCGACCATGCAAAGCATATCTGATGGGCACAATACTTTTCCTACACCTTAACCTAGGTGGTATTGAAATGTTCTCAAAGAGGCACACCCATCCGATAAGTACTTGATCAGATAACATACCTAAGGGCATGTTTTTTTGCAGATGTGCATACCACTACGGGAAAAAACGTTGTATAATGCGTAATCGACCATGCAGAGCATATCCGCCGATGGTGACAATAATTTGCACACACCTCAACGTAGTCTAAACGGACATGCGTGCAAAGCAGAGCCCCCATCCGAAAAGTACTTGTTTGAATAACACACCTAGGACTGTGTTTTTTCATGGTTGTGCATGACACTAAGGCAAAAACGGTGTTTTATGCTTGATCGACAATGCAAAGCATATGAGATGGGCACAATACTTTGCACACACCTTCAACTAGGTGAAATTTACTTACATGCAAAGTGGCATGCCCATCCCATAAGTGCTTGATCGGATAACATCCCTAGCAGCGTGTTTTTTTACGGATGTGCATGACACTAGAGCAAAAATAGTATTTAATGCTCGATCGACCATGCAAAGGATATCCGATGGGCACAACACTTTTCGTACGCCTTAACCTAGGTGGTATTTAAATGTTCTCAAAGAGTCACACCCATCCGATAAGTACTTGGTCAGATAACACACCTAAGGGCATGTTTTTTTGCGGATGTGCATATCACTAGGGAAAAAATGGTGTATAATGCGTGATCGACCATGCAAATCCTATCCGATGCTGACAATACTTTGCACGCTCCTCAACCTAGTTGAAACAGACTTTCGTGCAAAGTGGAGCCCCCATTCAATGAGTAATTATTTGAATAACACACCTACGGCCGTGTTTTTATATGGTTGCTCTGAATGCCTGATCATTAGAATGACCTTAATTTGATCATTAGAATGACCTTTACGTACTTGGATGGCCTAAGTCCTGAGTTCTTCACCAAGTAGGACTGATTGAAGTTCTTCTAGTGTCGGTATTTGCTGTTGGATGGCAATACTCTAGACTAAATTCTTGTATCCCTCTCCTAGTCCATTCAGAATGACTTGAACCATTTCTGTGGGGTTCATAGTCTCTCCTGCTGCTGCAAGTTAATTGTTGTAGTCTTTTATATGGAGTACATAAGCATGACTGATTTCACTGCTATTGTGGAAACTCTAGTTGATTTGGTTTCTCAGGGTGAGAATCTTGGATGTGTTCTTGGACTCGTAGAGAGCTGCGAACATATCCCATGCTTCTTTTGATGTCTTGGCTATGTTGAGCTGTCCTAGCATGACATCTTGCACATTCTGCTTGATTAGATGATAAGCGTACTTGTCTTTCTTATCCCATTTTGCCTGAGCTCAGAGGATCTGTTACTGGTGCAAAAACTGTTTGTGTAGCTATAGATGCCGTTGTAGATCTCGTTGCTAGTGTTGTGATAGTAGATGGAGTAGAGCTACTTGTGGTTGGATTGTCCAATGGTCTAGTTGTAGACCCATCGACATACTCCCATTTGTCCTGAAGTACAAGAATGGTCTCCATTTGGTATTTCCATGTACCGTAACTGGAGTTGTCTAACTTAGAAGATGCCTCTAGATTGAGGTTGCTAGTCATAGAAAGTGTCATGAAAATCTATGTATGAATCAATTGCAAATACACTGACTATGCCAAGTGAAATCTTTGAACCGTCAGTGAAGATAGAACTGCAATATATAAAATCTGATCTGTATTACAAGGCTTGTGGTAATGATGCTGGGAATAGCCAAGAGGCTTTACAAGGCTGAACTAATGTGCACGATGCCATGAGATAGCCGAATAGGCTTTACAATGGTGGCATATGTGTGTGAAATCAAATGCTATCTGCCCACTGAAATAATCTTTAATGCCTCTGTACTCTTTGAAGTTTGCTCACTAAACCGAAGAACGTAAGGTTTCAGGTAATGTAATGATGTGAAACCGTATGTGAGCATATGGACCGACTCCGAGTAGGTACTAGTTGGGAATTTCGGGCATGGCTTAGATTGGCAACTTGGGGAAATTCAAAGCATCTTCTCTATGGCGATCTAGGCTACTCTGATCTAGATCTATACCAACCGTCGATCAATGAAAGAACAGCAAATAATTCATTTTCTTTTGTTCTTTTTAAGTGGTGGGTTAGATGCATCGATGTAGAGGCAAATGTGCGTGAAGGAAGTGGTTTTGTCAACGAGGCTCAAATGTGAGTGTAACTTGTGCCGAAATGTGCACGTGATGTGACGAGCATGTAGAGCACGAAAAAATGAGTGACTTTTCTTTTTGGAGCGCCCTCAAATTCTTCTTGGATAAAGAGATACGACTTGATCTAGGTGGAGGGGCAAAAGGAGTGCAAATGTGCTCAATGATGATGTGTCACTGTGGGTCACATGTAGTGATGATGTGGCATTGTGCCTAGTAAGAGGTGTGCCGGTGGAGCTCTGTGCTGAGGTGGTAGGAGTGGTCACATGAAGTGACTGTGGAGCACTGTGTGTGCCTGCAGAGGTCAGTGTTGACTGGATAGCTGAGGTGGCACTACTGAGATGGCATAGATGATGATGTCAGTAGATGACATGGCAGGTGTGACATGTCACAAGTGACATGGCAGGGTGACGTGGCAGCTGAGCTGGCAAGGTGACATGGCCTGCTAACGTGGTACAGTTGATGTGTCAGTGATGACGTGGTTGATGAGCTGGCAGGATGATGTGGCAAATTGATGTGGCAGTGATTACGTGGCTACCACCCTAGCAGATGATGTGGCACTATGGATAAGTTGATGACGTGGTAGTCTCACGGGGCTATTGATGTGGCATTTAAGGTGACATGTGGCCAGATAGGGTGCCTGATGATGCGGCGAGTGGCTAAGTGCCACGTGTCACAAGGGGGAGATATCAAAATCTATGGAGATTCCATTGAAATCTCATAGATTTCATTGTTGAATGGAGCTGTGGTTGATGTAAGGCTGTTGATGGTGACCCAGATCCATTCCCACTTACAAGCGAGCCAATTACCTTGGATAGCATTCGATCAGGCACACCCCTGCTGCGAGATCAGCTGCAGAGTCAGCCACGCACCAACGAGGGCGGATTCTGGCACAAGCTGGTCTACCCCTACCAGATGTGGCTGGACGTCGAGGCAGATGTTGTAGAAGATTGTCGAGGTTTGCTCGCATAGGGCCTTGGAGCCAGGCTATGGAGTCACACTTTATTGCAGAGATGGAGGCGGCTGAATTGTGCAGTGAAGCTTGGCTATAGCAATGACTACGCCGGTCGTGCAGAAGCAGCCCTTAGAGCACTAGTCGGTAGAAGGCCCGTAGCCTTCGTTGTAGGAGATGGAGCAACCATTGCTGCTGTTTACTAGCGGCTAGAGATCTAGAGCTATCGTACATGAGTTGATGGAGGCTTTGGAAGCTGGTTGGAGAGGCACGAGCATGGCCGTGTGGGTTGTCTGCCTTGGAGATCATTGAAGCAAGGCTATGGCATCGACCAAGGCGATAGGCTTGCAACTAGCACTGGTCAGAGCTTTGGAGCTCATAATTGGTGGCGCTTCATTGCAGAGTTCGCTGAAGGAGTCGCCTTGCAAGTCCTTGAGGGGTCGTTGTAGAAGACTACCGAGTTGCAGCTAGTGCAGAGGATAAAGCTGCCTCTATGCTGAGTCGAGGTAGATGGTAGCTGCTGCTAAGGTCTATAGTCCGCCATTACTAAGGCCTTGTTGTAGAAGCTGCCTTTGCTACTTCGTTGTATGCACAGGTTGTAGAGCTCATTGCATTTTGAGGAGGTATAGCAGATGAAAGTAAGAATATTGTAGAGTAGACCTCTCTCTGTCCAGAAGCTCTCACAATTCTCTCAAAAGGCAGGGTTTCCTATTCAATCTCAGGGAACTCTCCCTATTTTTTCTCTCAAAGGATCTCACTCTCACAAGAAGAGGGACTCTCACCCTCACAATGGATGGAAATCTCTCAATGGAAGAGAAGCTCACTCGATGAATGAACTTGCATCACTCAACCTCTCTCACACGGATCGCAATGACTCAGTGAAAGGCAAGGGAGCTCTGATACCATGACAAAATATGAAGAGGGGAGAGGAGAAGAGTGGAGATGAGGAGAGAGGGCACAGCTAGAGAGTACACCACAAATGACTAACTGTACACTAGATTTAGTTGAAAAAATAGAATATATACAAACCCATTTAGGGTTAGGGTTAGGGGATCTAACCCTTTCCTTTATAGCACTCTATAAGGTTAGTGCTATGCACATATGATCACATGATGGTGCTATGCACACATGATAACATGATGTTGAGCATGAACTCTCGACACTTGATTCATGTTGGGATGTCATATAATCCTACTCAAAATGTCTGCCTTTGCACTCAAGTCATGGTTTTTAGTCATGTGTCTGAACTGTTCCACAATTTTCAATGTCAAGTGTTGCATGCTCCATTTACTAGAGTGTTTTGGTTGAGATGAGCACTTAGCAAAGCTATGTTAGATGTCTGGGTGAAGGGGATGACATCAAGTGAAAGGACTTAAGATTCCACTGCATTTACAGTTGAATAATCCATCCCGCATAAAACTTGTCAATGGCTAATATTCAATTATCTATCCTCCACACAAATGAGGGACTCAGAGGCTACACTCGAGTTAATGAATGGGACATGAAGAAATAACATTAATACAAGCATGCTTGGTCAATTAGTATTACATATGGAGAAAGAGAATATCGCTTTTGTTGGATCTTTTGGTGTTGCTTGTCGATCACATCAAACAACAAAGTCTTCTATCCTTGACCTCTGTGTGAGAGAGGGAGGTAATGAGGGAGCGAGGGATGGACCTATGCAAGAAAGAGAGACTGGAAGCTTGTGAGACAACATATGAGAGAGAGAGAGAGAGAGAGAGAGACTAACCCCTTATCAAATTAATTAATAATTTTAGTTCCATTTTAGTGCTATACATTAGGCACACGATAAATATGCATATTTTTTAAAAATGTTTTTGACATTTAGAATTCAATTTTAACTATGAACAAGTCAAGCGAAGCTATACACTATGTGAGGTTAAACTAATGTGGCCATGTGATGTAAAATGAATATGAAGACATCATTGGTTTCATATCCTAGAATCTACTTGTTTAAATATGGGATAGGCCCTGTTGTCCCAAATTATACACAAGGAAACAAGGGCTTATATATCTCCAATATGGCTTTGAGTGAACAAGAAGATGTACGATGATTCATTTAAGCAAGAATAAAGTGATATTCCTTAGGGTACTAAGCAAGATTACCCATTTAGTGTGTTGCTTTGTCCCTTGAAATAGTTAATCAAAACTATGCAACCTTAGCTGTAATAACTGACCTCAATACTTATTCCAAATTGTCCAAATAAGAAGATGTATGATGTTTCATTAGAAGACTATAAAGTGATATTTCTTAGGGAACTAAGTGAAATTACCCATTTAGTGTGTTGCTTTTTCCCTTGAAATAGTTCAAGCAGGGAATCAAAAGTAGGCAACCTTAGTTGCAACTGATCTCAATAGTTATTCCAACAACCATGACATCCAAAGATGCTATTGTGTTCATAGTGACATAAGATCTGCAAGTTTCCACCCCTCTACCACACAATTTCCTAAGATTATCAGCTACATTGCACTTTTTCTAAAAGCATCCATATGTGGCTAAAGTAGATGTAGACATTTGATTAGTACACGTCGAATGATGCTAAAGGTGATGTGCATGAGCATGCTCTCTTATTTCAAAGCTTATGGGTCCAATAATTTGACCTTGAGGGAAGTGTCCCTTCCATGGCTTTAGCATTTTGCATTGATGTTCAAGACAATGTTTTGAATCTTAAACGGAACACAATGTCTTTTGAAGATTAAAGGGAATTACCCATGCACTTAGGCAAGCAAAAAGCGTACATTTGCAAGATAGGAAATTTTGGGCATTTGAGTGGCAACAAGGAATTGAACATGGACATGCATTCCTGAATAGCTAGAATTTAGACACAATGAACACCTATTTCATTAATTTTGGACTTTTTGTGTTGTTTTTGGACGAAGCCCAAAAATCCTTCCCAAATGAAAACTTTACTTTGTGAAAATATCCTTCCCAAATCAAAATTTTACTTTGTGAAATATTCTTCCCAAATCAAAAGTTCACTTTGTGGCACTATCATATTCACATAAAAATATTGTTTTTTCAATCTATACTTTTGCACCAACATGCAAGAATTTGAAATAATCCTATATTAGAAATTCTAGCTATATCTAAGTTATTTGTTAATTTAATTATTTTTAATATTTTTCCTTGACGTGATAAATTTATAAATCCATGAAAGGAGACTTAAATATTTCATGAAAATAACATTGTCACTCGCAATATGCACAAAATTTTTAAAACTTTTAATAAATAGAGAAAAGACATGATGCCATAAGACCCAAGTTTTGTATTGAACCAAAGAGGTATAATAGCAATTATAGCTATTATTATATGATTACATTGAGAGACGTTGCTCTCAGCTAGAGTCTTTATATCCAAAATGATATAGATTGAACATATGTTTAGAATTTAAATTGTTGCTCTTAAAGAGCCTCAATTCGTGCCATTTGCATAATTTGACTCCGCATTGTCTTATTGCTTAATGTCATGACAGTCCCTTGCTAGGTGCCATCTGCATAATTTGACTCCCACTTCTCTTGCCAAGCGTTGCCCCTTGGGTGCATTGACTCCCCATTGTCTTATTGCTCAATGCGATAGTCCCTTGCCAGGTGCCATCTGCATTAACTCCCTATTGTCTTGCCAAGCCTTGACCCTTGGGTGACATCCAGTGCAAAATACAGGTGCCATATCTGCATTAACTCCCACAAGTTATCTTGCCAAGCCTTGCCCCTTGGGTGCATTGACTCCCCATTGTCTTATTGCTCAATGTGATAGTCCCATGCCAGGTGCCATCTGCATTAACTCCCTATTGTCTTGGCAAGCCTTGACCCTTGGGTGACATCCAGTGCATATTTTGACTCTCATTTGACATAGGAGGTGATGACTCTGATTATAATTGTCTTGGATTTGGCTTCTTGCCTAGTACCCAAATAAAATCCTTCAATGTACTTCAATACAAAGCTTTAATCATGGAAATTCTTCATTTGCATTGTCTCCTTCTACTTCCTCCATGGCGAGCATCCTTAAAAATTCATGTATATGCAAAATAGTTTGCTGTGGTATTTTTATTTTTCCTTCTACCTCATATCCCATGCGCTTCTTTGATTTCTTTTCCCTTGAATGCCAAGACACTATGATTGTCTCCGTCGAAACTTGAGAGACCGCTTCATCATTTGGGACCTGAGAGTGCTCTCAACGGAAGCAAGAACGGAAGAAGGAGAGAGAGAGAGACAGAGAGCCACACAAGTTTTGGTGGGTGCAGAACCACCCTAATCTTCTTTTTCATTCATTTATATATGTGTTTGAGTATTGTACATAACCGGGGTAAAGGCACAGTGACCTTTAACCCCCACAACCTCCCACTTAAAGGACAATGTGCCTTTAAGAGAGAACAATCAGTGAGCATACTATCCAATGCCCATCAATACACAACAATACTCAAATTGTAGACTAGGTAGACTCTTCATCAGCATATCTGCAGGGTTATCATCTGTATGAACCTTGAAAAGCACTATGCGCTTGTCCTCAAGTACCTCCTTGATGAAATGGTACCTGACCTTAATGTGTTTGGTCTTTGCATGAAAGACCGGATTCCGTTCTAGCTGAATAGCACTCATGGAATCACTATGCAATGTCGGTACACCTGTATGAATCCCCAAATCTCCCACTAGCCGATCAAGCCATATAGCCTCCTTGCAACCCTCTGTGGCTACAACATACTCAACCTTGTGGTAGACAAAGCAACACACTTCTGCGTGTGAGACATCCACGACACTGCACTACCTGCAAAGGTGAACACATAACCAGAAGTGGATCTCCTACTATCCACATTCCCTGCATAGTCTGAATCTGTGTACCCAAGTACATGCATCTCTCCTCTACCAAAGCAGATGCACATCTCCTTGGTACCCTTCATGTACCTCATGATGCACTTAACTACCTCCCAATGCCTCTTTCCTGGATTAGCCATATACCGGCTAACAACTCCCACTGCAAATGCAATGTCTAGTCTAGTAGCTATCATAGCATACATAAGACTCCCAACTACTGATGCATAAGGATCCTTGGCCATCATGGCCCTTTCCTCATCTGATTTGGGACTATCTGTATGACTCAGTTTCACATATGGAGGCAATGGAGTACTCACTGCCTTCCTCCCCTCTATATTGAAACGCTGCAATACTTTTGTAACATACTCTTTTTGTGAAAGCCAAAGGAGTTTCCTACTCCGATCACGCGTGATGCGCATACCAAGAATATGACCTGCAAATCCCAAATCCTTCATATCAAAGGCCTCATGCAACTTGGCCTTTAATGCATCTAGCTCATAAGTATTCTTGCTAGCCAATACCATATCATCCACATATAGTGCCAAGATTATCAGGCTATTATCCTTAGCTCTTTTAGTGTAGAGGCAGTGATCAATTTCACTCCTTCTAAAACCCTGGGACCGAATGAAAGCATCAAACTTCTGATACCATTCTCTAGGCGCTTGCTTAAGACCATAGAGACTCTTCTTCAGCTTGTAAACTAAATGCTCTTTGCCCTTTTCTTCAAAGCCTTCTGGCTGCACCATGTAAATTTCCTCATGCAAATCCCCATGCAAGAGAGCTGTCTTGACATCCATTTGCATAAGCTCCATATCCTCTGATGCCACTAGTCCAAGCATACATCTAAGTGTGGTCATCTTCACAACCGGAGAGAATATCTCATCAAAGTCCACACCCTTCTCTTGCTTGAACCCTTTAGCAACCAAACGGGCCTTGTACCTAGGCACATCATCATCTGTGACCTTCATTTTGTAGACCCATTTACATGGCAATGTTTTCTTTCCATGTGGCAAAGAAACCAAGTCCCAAGTCTTATTCTTCATAAGTGAACTCATCTCTAATTGCATAGCATACTCCCACTTGCATTGATCCTGGCGCATCAAAGCCTCTTTGTAGCAAGAAGGCTCCCCGCAATCAGTAAGCATCACATAGTCTACCCCTGGAACAAACTTATCAGGTGGTCTAGACACTCTAGAAGATTTTCTCAAGGGCATTTCAGCTTGCTGTCCCACCTGCATATCAGCCACATTTGGCTCATCATTTCCACCAATAGATGATCCATCATCTACCCTTGATTGTATACCTGTGGGAGTACTTGGTGGTACCATTTCTTGCACATTTGGTGCATGGACAACTTGCTGTCTATCAACATATGCAGGTGGATTCACATCCTGGAAAGTGATTCTCCTCATTTCCACATCCCTCATGGGTGCCTTATGCATCTTTTTCTCATTGAAGACTACATCATGGCTGCGTATGATCTTCTTTGCTTCTAGATCCCAGAGACGATAGCCCCTCTCTCCACTTTCACCATAACCCAGAAAGATGCATTTCCTAGACTTAGGATCTAGCTTCTTTCGAAGCTCTTTTGGCACATGTGCATATGCCTCACACCCAAATATATGCAAATGAGAGTAAGAGGGCTTCTTGCCATTCCATGCCTCTTCAGGAATACCACCATCCAAATTCTTACTAGGTGATCTATTGATCACATGCACTGCAATCTTCATTGCCTCAGCTCAAAAACCACCAGAAAGACTTGCATTGGAAAGCATGCATTGCAACCTTTCTTGAATGGTACGGTTCATCTTTTCTGCAACTGGATTTTGCTCTGGAGTACGAGGGGATGTGAGCTCCCTCTTAATCCCATGTGTATCACAGAAATACTGAGTCATGAGAGAGATACTCTCCACCATTGTCAGTCAGTAGGCATTTAAGCGTTCTACCTGACTGATTCTCAACGAAGGCCAGCCATTTCTGAAATACCTGGAATACATCACTCTTTTGAGCTATAGCATAAGCCCACACTTTCCTAGTTGTATCATCAATGAATGTCACATAGTATTCAGCCCCGCCTAATGACCGTGTAGGCATGGCACCACATACGTTTGAATGCACCAAATTGAGCTTTTCAAACTCTTTCTTTCCCCTTCTTTTATGGGCTGATTTAGTCTGCTTCCCATAGAGACAATGCTCACAAAATTCAAAATCAGAGAAACTCAAATGTGGTACATAACCCAAATGGCATAAGAGTTTCATTCCATTCTAGCTCATGTGCCCCAACCTGCAATGCCACAAAGAAGTGCTTGGCTGCTCGGTTATTGCAACAACATGATCAAATACCCTTGATATATGTAAGGGATACAAAGTCCCACACTTGGCACCCCTGGCCAAAAGCATAGAGCCCTTCTGAATTTTCCAACTCTGAAAGCCAAAAGTGGTGTGAAAACCAGCATCATCTAGCTGACCCACTGAAATAAGACTCTTGGTCAACTTAGGCACATGTCTCACATGTTTCAAAATAAATGCAGACCCATTTTTAAAAGAAAACTTTATGTCACCTGCTCCCACTATGTCACATGCATAGTCATTTCCAAGATGCACACAACCTGATTTCCAAGATGCACACAACCTGTCTTTCCACTGTCATAAGTGGAGAACCATTCCCTATGGGGAGTAACATGGAATGAAGCACCAGAATCCAAAATCCAATCCTGGGAATATGCATCATCTGAAGTGGTAAGCAACTCTGTAGATAAACTAGACATGAAGAGAACGTCATTGTCACTATCATGTGTGACTGCATTGATCTCCTCGATCTTCACTTTTCCTTTGTCCTCCCTTGGACTCTCTTCCTTTTGATTTCCACCCCAATTTGCATTTTTTTTCTTATGCTTTTGCTCTCTTTTTAGCTTGTAGCAATCCTTTTTCATATGGCCCTTCTTGCCACAATGGTAACACTCAATGTTTCGTGCCCTGGATTTGCTACGAGACTTCCCTCTTTCTTGGGACTTCCCCCTGAACTGTGATTTGCCCCTTTGCACATTTAAGGCTGCATCTTGCTTGTTGCCATCCATAGACTTCCGTCTAATCTCCTCGGCCAACAAGCTACCCACAACATCATCAAATTTCAGTACTCCACCAGGTGCAAAGTTACTGACAGCTGTACGGAAGAGAAATATTGCCTTAGTCTCCGCATCAAAATTCATCTTCTGAGCCTGAAGCTGCTGGCTGAAAATAATATTGAATTCATTCAAGTGAGAAGCAATGGAGACCCCTTCCTTCATCTGCAGCTCAAACAACCTCTTCATGAGGTAAACTTTATTAGAGGCAGTTTCCTTTTCATAAGTGGCACACAGTTTCTTCCACAAATCTTCCGTAGTCTGCTCATTTACTACTGTGAAATAAACTGACTCTGCAAGATGAAGTCTAATAGTAGACTTTGCTAATGCATCCAACTCATTCCAATCATCCTCAGACATATTTGCAGGCTTAGCTTCAATCCCTGCCAAGGGTTTAATCTGCTTCTTTTGAATAAGCACATCCCTTATTTGTTCTTTCCACAAAGAAAAGTTTGTCCCATCAAACTTTTTAATGCTGAAAAACTCCTTTTCAGACATGGAAGAGGATGCCATGATGCAAATGAAACAAAATCCCAAATGCTAGTGCTTGCAAGAGAGAATCACACCAAATACCAGGTGCACCCAAATGTGTATGCCATAATAGAGTGAAATATCACCAAAACTCAAAGCTCAAAGCATCAAAAGATGCATCTGACTCATGTGCATATGCTATGCATCCATATGAGCAAATCTGGCCCAAAAGAAAATGCCAATAAGTGCCAAATGACTCAAGCATAAACACCATCCACTGGCATATGCATCAATAATATCTCATCCAAGAGAGCATAGCACTATCAGTGCATCACCTACAATGTGTCAAAGCTATCCCTCAGCATAAAATACCATCCATGTGCAAAGCGTCCATAAAAAATAGCATCCCACAAGGCAATTTGGGCCTATCAGCGCATCCAATAAGGACCGTAATGCATCCAAATGGCCTATACATCATCCACTGCAACCCAATGCACACCACGAATGAGCGCACACTACTCAAACTGCAACTAGAGTGATCTGCATAAGGTATGCTCAAGAAATCATAGTCCCACGGTAATGACCGCTACTGAAAATAGAACCTGAGACGCCTCAAAACATGGGCGCCATGGCATAATCGAAATTAGCAAGAAAATCTGCAAATATCTCTCTTCTGCCAAAACTCCAAAATCCCAACCGATGAGTGAGAAATGGGAGTCAATACTTATCCACTGCCATGTGGCATAAATCTAAGGTTTCAAAACCTTAGAATGAAAAATGTATAACAGAGAGATGAAATCGAATACATAGAGATCTATAACTCTGAAAATCCTCCACCGAATTGTGCAAGAACTGACAGGTAGGGGTTTTTGGGCGTCCGGAACGCAATGGGATAGACGGTCTTGGAAACTGTGGTCTCAATCACTGGGTCCAACACACGGACTGAAAAACGTTTTTGGAAACAGAGCTATTTGTAAACTCCACTGGAGTGCGAATGATGAGCAACATAGAAGTTTTAGGACCTCCTAAGTCCACCGGAACTGACAGATCTGCAAATGGTTGCTCTAAATTTGAGTTCCAACACCCGGGCAAAAAACGTAGGAACTGACACAGTGAGTCAGAAATCCAATGAAATGACCCCAGATTCAAGAATGAAGGTGTTTCCAAGCTCCTGAAGTGAAGTGGACACTAAAAGCAAGCAATAGTTGCCTCTACAAGTCAATACGGAGTCTCTGTCATCGAACGGAACAGGGAAAAGCTAAAAAAACGACTTTTTTCTTTGAAAACTCTTAACAGGCTCTCAAAACCACTTCGCAAAACCAAAGTAACTTTTCCAAAGGTTCCTCCAAGGTCTCTGCACACTCGGATGCAAGTAAAGTTGCCCACAAAGCTTCCCATAGAGCTTCTCCTTCCTCCCACAGAGCTGCTGAGCTTCAAGCATTCACGCACACTCAGCTAGATCACCCGGGCTCTGATACCAGTTGAGAGTTCTCTCAACAGAAGCAAGAACGGAAGAAGGAGAGAGAGAGAGAGAGAGCCACACAAGTTTTGCTGGGTGCAGAACCACCCTAATCTTCTTTTTCATTCATTTATATATGTGTTTAAGTATTGTACATAACCGGGGTGAAGGCACAGTGACCTTTAACCCCCACAGGACCCACTCCTTCATTATACAATTAGTATACAATGTGTTGTTATCCATATTCTCCTTCCTACCCTTTGGCTCATACCATACCGCTATAAATGTTGTAGCTCTCCCTTGGTCATCTCTTTGCACATCAACTACTTTTGCAACCCAAAACTTCACATTCTCATATTCATCATCCGATGGCCGAACCACAACAAAACAATCGACCTCTATATCTACTTGTGGCATAAACTCTCTCTTCTTCGGTCCAGAATGTGGACATGGGAGTAATGATACAAACTCATTTTCAAAGATTGGAGCTGGGCGCAAATCGTTATGAACATTTGGCCAAAACATATTGCATTCTTCCTTGACATCCTTTGAGCCTCGCATTCCTTCAAGGTCCTTTATTAAATTTTGTGTCTTGTTAATTACAGTGGTAGTGTGTTCTCTCCAAGTAGGCTTCGAATCAGGATATCTCCGGAGCATTTCCTCTTTGTATGTAATAAATGCTTTTAATCCTTCTATTTCACAGTTAGACCTCTCATTGAACTCTTGTATAGGAGCCCATGTTGGATACCTTTCCTTGCTGGGAATTGAAGTTAAGAGACTGTAAGGTTCTTCAGGTTCCCATTTTGTATCATGAGAATACTATTGCCATTGCATTATGGGTTTTTCATCTTTAAAAAAAAAACGAAAGTAGTGTGGATTGGTATGACCTGTCAATGCATCACCACCCGTTTGTATGAAAGGTAGAATGAAGCTCTTCCAATCATACATTCTTTCGAGCCTCTCACATACTGTACTTTCCTTACGACCACCAACTTGCCTGCCACATCTTCTTACCAAGTCATCTATTGTCTCCACATCCTTGCATTTAAGCTCCCTTGAGACTGTGCTAAAAACCTGATCGATATCCTCATGTGTATGCCCAACATACAAAAATCCACATTCGACCTCATTGAAGATTCGATGAGCAAGTAGCATGGAGCAGAATGCAAACATGAGTACATTCTTATTTTCTCACCAGCAATTATCAGCTTGTATTCTCAAAGTCGGTGGTAGGCGACCTTTTTTTGCATGTACATTGCGAATTGCCTTCATAATAGATGTTACAACTTGATTGCTATCATGTAGATTCAAGGAATCAATCCATATATCTGCAAAGAACTTAATTCCATGCACTTACACTCCACATAGATATGTCTTTAGAAAGTGCTTTCCTTGTAATTTAGGTGGAGTGGCAACAAAACGAGGCAATGTTGTTGTATTCTGATCCATGCCATCTACAATGTTGTAGTCATCGGGATGCGAAATAGCTTGCTCCTTCCAAAATGCATATTTTTGTCTGGAATGTCGAATAAGGTCATGATGAGATTTTTGGTTTTTTTTGTATAATTCCCTTTGATTTGGACATGTTGCACTCTCAATCGCTCGCTTTAAATCATCACAGACATTGCACTTTGACATTTTTTGCCTCCTTGGGATTTTAACATATCCAAAGTTCTTCTTCCAAAGAGTATACAAAGTATGAGAAGAAGCTACGGCATCCCCTCTTTGCCTTTGCTTTTCTGCGATAGAGTCAAATGCTTTGAGCTTTGTCAAGCCCATTGGAAGGTGCATTTCAGTGATCGCGTCACCGTTAGGGAGTTTGGTAGATATATGGGTTGAGGTAAAGCATTTTCATGTATGAAGTCTCACAAAATTGCTGTTGCCCTGATAGTTGAGATTCTTGATTTGGACCTTCCTCTATTACCGTGAATGCTAAATTTGTTGCCGCCCTTTGCCTTGCTGACTAAATCCCAATATGTACCATGGGATAATCCAGTAATATTGCGATATGCCTTATTGCAAATCCTTTTTCCATTTACGAGAGGTTTTACCTTTTGTCTTGAACTTAGCCTTTTATTGTCATTCTGAAGAAAGCAAGAGAGACTTGTGAGAAGGTATTCATTTCTTTCGCTTCCTCTTCTTTGCCACACGTGTCCTCTATATTCCCTGATGTCTGCAAGATCAATGAAGTGCATACATCTTCGCTTGCAACATAGATATCCCAATGCATTTAACATGTTCTCCTCCTTCATTACTCTCTTTCTCTTTGGTTGCTTTTGTGGATCTGCCTGGATTCGCTTTCTCTTCATGCATATGTATGATCGTTTTTGTTCCTCGTGCACGTTGTTATCTGTATTTATGCACTTCTTCTCCTCACATTTGTTTGTAACCAAGCATCCATGATTGGTCGTTGCATCGTTGTCCATATCACAATCAAAGTTAAATATTGAATAATCCTCTATTGATCTCATCCTCGTTTTTAACATACTCTTAGGACCATTCAATGAATTTATTATTCTATGAGAGTATTGAGAACCTTGAAACTCTTCCACTCCTAAGAGAACATCACTCATTGGGACATCTTGCATGGCTTTCACAAATCCACAAGCTTGATTGACACTAAGTTTGTTAATATGCATGAACTCATCCACACTTGATAAGACATCACTATTGAAACCTTTGCCCTTCTCACTGTGCAAGAATTCATCCACCCCAGATAAGGCTTCGCTTCTAAAATCATTTTGTTTCTCGGAACCAATGAACTCATCCACTCCAGATAAGATGTCACTTCTATAATTGAGTATATTGAAATCATCCACATTTGAAGTGATAGAGCCTGGCACATGGGCACGCTTTTTAGGTCCTTTGATATTGTAGTATACCTTGTCTTTATCATTGAAAACCACGTGCCTCTTTCTCATGTTTAAAAATTGCATGCTCCATCTCATATTCTTGCCTACCTCATAGTAGGAATCACATAAGGATGTTATGTTATCAACCATACCATCATCAGTGACTTTTAGAATCCTCATCTATGCAAATGACCATTGCTCCTCTTGTTCAAATCCCAATACTTCACCTTCTGCTACAATCTTATTTGCAAATAATCTCATTTGTAAAATGTCCCCTATAGTAAAATCCAAGGTGGTGCACTTTGTATTCTTGATAATGTCTGTTGCATAAGTCTCATCTTTGTCCCATGCTATAAATGATTTGTTGGATGTATTATAGGGCATAACATCTCCAAGTGTTTCCATATCTCCACATTTATACTTTAGCTCAACATGTACGCTAAGAATCTTTGATACAGTAACTGCCACCTTATCTTCGCCAAGTCTTCGAAAGTGGCAAACTGAATTGGGATCACTATCATGGATTGTAGCAAATGCAACTACTTCTCTTTTGCTACATAAAATCACATCCATCCTTGGAACAAAATCTATAGCCATCTCCTTTGTGAAAGTCCTTCGCAAGCAAGTTGCAGTAGCAACAATTACATAAATATTAGTCTCTTTTTAGTAATCTACTCATTTATTATAATTTTTAATTAGTACTTAATTTATTGGTGGGAGAAGTTATCCGATCAAGTACTCATCAGATGGACATGCCAAGTTATCCTTTGCATGGTCGAATAGCATTAAATACTATTTTTGCTCTAGTGTCATGCACATCCGTAAAAAAACACGAGCCTGCTAGGTACGTTATCCAATCAAGCACTTATGGGATGGGTGTGCCACTTTGCATGTAAGTCAATTCCACCTAGTTGAAGGTGTGTGCAAAGTATTGTGCCCATCGGATATGCTTTGCATTGTCGATCAAGCATAAAACACCGTTTTTGCCTTAGTGTCATGCACAACCATTAAAAGACACGGTCCTAAGTGTGTTGATCAAACAAGTACTTATTGGATGGGGGCTCCACTTTTCACACAAGACCGTTTCAACTAGGTTGAGATGCGTGCAAAGTATTGTCACCATCGGATATGCTCTGCATGGTCGATTACGCATTATACAACGTTCTTCCCGTAGTGATATGCACATCTGCAAAAAAACACGCCCTTAGGTATGTTAGTACTACTTATCAGATGGGTGTGCCTCTTTGACAAAATTTCAATACCACCTAGGTTAAGGCATAGGAAAAGTATTGTTCCCATCGAATATGCTTTGCATGGTCGATTGAGCATTAAATACTATTTTTGCTCGTGTCATGCACATCCGTAAAAAAAACACGCTGCTAGGTGTGTTATCTGATCAAGTACTTATATGATGGGAATGCCACTTTGCATGTAAGTCAATTCCACCTGGTTGAAAGTGTGTGTAAAGTATTGTGCCCATAGGATATGCTTTGCATTGTGGATCAAGCATAAAACACCGTTTTTGCCTTAGTGTCATGCACAACCATGAAAAAACACGGTCCTAGGTGTGTTATTCAAACAAGTACTTATCGGATGGGCGCTCCACTTTGCACACAAGTCCGTTTCAACTACGTTGAGGTGCGTGCCAAGTTTTGTCACCATCGGATATGCTTTGCATGTCAATCACGCCTTATACACCATTTTTTCTCTAGTGATATGCACATCCGCAAAAAAACATGCCCTTAGGTGTGTTATCTGACCAAGTACTTATCGGATGGGTGTGCCTCTTTGAGAAAATTTTAATACCACCTACGTTGAGGCGTACAAAAAGTGTTGTGCCCATCGGATATCCTTTGCATGATCGATCGAGCAATAAATACTATTTTTGCTCTAGTGTCATGCACATCCGTAAAAAAACACGCTACTAGGTATGTTATCTGATCAAGCACTTATGGGATGGGAGTGCCACTTTGCATGTAAGTCAATTCCACCTAGTTGAAGGTGTGTGCAAAGTATTGTGCCCATCGGATATGCTTTGCATTGTCGATCAAGCATAAAACCCTGTTTTTGCCTTAGTGTCATGCACAACCCTATAAAAACACGGCCGTAGGTGTGTTATTCAAATAAGAACTTATTGGATGGGGGCTCCACATTGCACGCAAGTCCATTTCAACTATGTTGGGGTGTGTGCAAAGTATTGTCACCATCGGATATGCTTTGCATGGTCGATCACGCATTATACACCATTTTTTCCCTAGTGGTATGCACATCCGCAAAAAAACACGTCCTTAGGTGTGTTATCTGACTAAGTACTTATCAGATGGGTGTGCCTCTTTGAGAACATTTCAATACCAGCTAGGTTGCGGTGTAGGAAAAGTATTGTGCCCATCGGATATCCTTTGCATGGTGGATCGAGCATTAAATACTATTTTTGCTCTAGTGTCATGCACATCCATTAAAAAAACACGCTGCTAGGTATGTTATCCGATCAAGCACTTATGGGATGGGTGTGCCAATTTGCATGTAATTCAATTCCACCTAGTCTAAGGTGTGTCCAAAGTATTGTGCCCATCGGATATGCTTTGCATTGTCGATCCAGCATAAAACACTGTTTTTGCCTTAGTGTCATGCACAACCATGAAAAAACACGGTCCTAAGTGTGTTAATCAAACAAGTACTTATCGGATGGGGGCTCCAGTTTGCACGCAAGTCTGTTTCAACTAGCTTGAGATGCGTGCAAAGTATTTTCACCATTGGATATGCTCTGCATGGTCAATTACGCATTATACAATGTTTTTCCCATAGTGATATGCACATCCACAAAAAAACATGCCCTTAGGTATGTTATCTGACCAAGTACTATTGGGATTGGTGTGCCTCTTTGAGAACATTTCAATACCACCTAGGTTGAGGTATAGGAGAAGTATTGTGCCCATCGATTATGCTTTGCATGGTCGATCGAGCATTAAATACCATTTTTGCCTTAGTGTCATGCACATCCGTAAAAAAACACGTTGCTAGGTGTGTTATCCAATCAAGCACTTTTGCGATGGGAATGCCACTTTGCATGTAAGTCAATTCCACCTAGTTGAAGGTGTGTGCAGAGTATTGTGCCCATCGGATATGCTTTGCATTGTCGATCAAGCATAAAATACCGTTTTTGCCTTTGTGTCATGCAAAACCATATAAAAACACGGCCATAGGTGTGTTATTCAAATAAGTACTTATCAGATGGGGGATCCCCTTTGCATGCAAGTCCCTTTCAACTACGTTGAGGTGCGTGAAAAGTATTGTCACCATCAGATATGCTTTGCATGGTCCATTACACATTATACACGATTTTTTCCCTAGTGATATGGACATCCGCAAAAAAACATGCCATTAGGTGCGTTATCTGACCAAGTACTTATCGGATGGGTGTGCCTCATTGAGAACATTTCAATACCACCTAGGTTGATGTGTACAAAAAGTGTTGTGCCCATCGGATATCCTTTGCATGGTCGATCGAGCATTAAATACTATTTTTGCTCTAGTGTCATGCACATCCGGAAAAAAACACGCTGCTAGGTATGTTATCCGATCAAGCACTTATGGGATGGGCATGCCACTTTGCATGTAAGTCAATTTCACCTATTTTAAGGTGTGTGCAAAGTATTGTGCCCATCGTATATGCTTTGCATTGTCGATCAAGCATAAAACACCGTTTTTGCCTTAGTGTCATGCACAACCATATAAAAACACGGCCGTAGGTGTGTTATTCAAATAAGTACTTATTGGATGGGGGCTCCAGATTGCACGCAAGTCCATTTCAACTATGTTGGGGTGTGTGCAAAGTATTGTCACCATCGGATATGCTTTGCATGGTCGATCACGCATTATACACCATTTTTTTCGCAGTACATCTGGAAAAAAACACGCCCTTAGGTGTGTTATCTGACCAAGTACTCATCGGATGGGTGTGCCTCTTTGAAACCATTTCAATACCACCTAGGTTGAGGTGTACAAAAATTGTTGTGCTAATCGGATATCCTTTGCATGGTCGATCGAGCATTAAATACTATTTTTGCTCTAGTGTCATGCACATACGTAAAAAAACACGCTGCTAGGTATGTTATCCGATCAAGCACTTATGGGATGGGCATGCCACTTTGCATGTAATTCAATTACACCTAGTTGAAGGTGTGTGCAAAGTATTGTGCCCATCGGATATGCTTTGCATTGTCAATCAAGCATAAAACACGGTTTTTGCCTTAGTGTCATGCACAACCATATAAAAACACAGCCGTAGGTGTGTTATTCAAATAAGTACTTATCCGATGGGGGCTCCACATTGCACGCAAGTCCGTTTCAACTACGTTGAGATGATTGCAAAGTATTGTCACCATCGAATATGCTTTGCATGGTCGATCACACATTATACACCATTTTTTCCCTAGTGATATGCACATCCGCAAAAAAACACGCCCTTAGGTGTGTTATCTGAGCAAGTACTTATCGGATGGGTGTGCCTCTTTGAGAACATTTCAATACCACCTAGGTTGAGGTGTACGAAAAGTGTTGTGCCCATCGGATATCCTTTGCATGGTCGATCGAGCATTAAATACTATTTTTGCTCTAGTGTCATGCACATCCTTAAAAAAACATGCTGCTAGGTATGTTATCCAATCAAGCACTTATGGGATGGGCATGCCACTTTGCATGTAAGTTAATTCCACCTAGTTGAAGGTGTGCGCAAAGTATTGTGCCCATCGGATATGCTTTGCATTGTCGATCAAGCATAAAACACCATTTTTGCCTTAGTATCATGCACAACCATGAAAAAACACGGTCCTAAGTGTGTTAATCAAACAAGTACTTATCAGATGGGGGCTCCAGTTTGCACAGAAGTCTGTTTCAACTAGGTTGAGATGCGTGCAAAGTATTGTCACCATCGAATATGCTCTGTATGGTCGATTATGCATCATACAACATTTTTCCTGTAGTGATATGCACATCTGCAAAAAAACATGCCCTTAGGTATATTATCTGACCAAGTACTTATCGGATGGGTGTGCCTCTTTGAGAACATTCCAATACCACCTAGGTTAAGGTGTAGTAAGAGTATTGTGCCCATCGGATATGCTTTTCATGGTCCATCGAGCATTAAATACCATTTTTGCCTTAGTGTCATGCACATCCGTAAAAAAACACGCTGCTAGGTGTGTTATCCAATCAAGTACTTATGCGATGGGAATGTCACTTTGCATGTAAGTCAATTCCACCTAGTTGAAGGTGTGTGCAAAGTAATGGGCCCATCGGTTATGCTTTGCATTGTCGATCAAGCATAAAACACCGTTTTTGCCTTTGTGTCATGCACAACCATATAAAAACACAGTCCTAGGTGTGTTATTCAAATAAGTACTTATTGGATGGGGGCTCCCCTTTGCACGCAAGTCCCTTTCAACTACGTTGAGGTGCGTGCAAGGTATTGTCACCATCGGATATGCTTTGCATGGTCCATCACGCATTATACACGATTTTTTCCCTAGTGATATGGACATCCGCAAAAAAACACACCATTAGGTATGTTATCTGACCAAGTACTTATCGGATGGGTGTGCCTCATTGAGAACATTTCAATACCACCTAGGTTAATGTGTACAAAAAGTGTTGTGCCCATCAGATATCCTTTGCATGGTCGATCGAGCATTAAATACTATTTTTGCTCTAGTGTCAGGCACATCTGTAAAAAAACACGCTGCTAGGTATGTTATCCGATCAAGCACTTATGGGATGGGTGTGCCACTTTTCATGTAAGTCAATTCCACCTAGTTCAAGGTGTGTGCAAAGTGTTGTGCCCATCGGATATGCTTTGCATTGTTGCTCAAGCAAAAAACACCGTTTTTGCCTTAGTGTCAGCAGAACCATGAAAAAACACGGTCCTAGGTGTGTTATTCAAACAAGTACTTATCGGATGGGGGCTCCACTTTTCTCACATGTTTGTTTCAACTACGTTGAGGTGTGTGCAAAGTGTTGTCACCATCGGATATGATTTGCATGGTCGATCGCACATTATATACCGTTTTTTCCCTAGTGGTATGCACATCCGCAAAAAAACACGCCCTTAGGTGTGTTATTTGACCAAGTACTTATCGGATGGGTGTGCCTCTTTGAGAACATTTCAAAACCACCTAGGTTGAGGTGTACAAAAAGTATTGTGCCCATCGGATATGCTTTCATGGTCGATCGAGCATTAAACACTATTTTTGCTCTAGTGTCATGCACATCCGTAAAAAAAACACGCTGCTAGGTGTGTTATCCGATCAAGCACTTATGCGATGGGCGTGCCACTTTGCATGTAAGTCAATTCCACCTAGTTGAAGGTGTCATCTAGAGATAATTATTCCTGAAGGAAAAGGGGACATGCCAGCATCGTGATATAAAAATTCCATTGTGCGCAGTTTGTATCCATTTCCAAACAGATCTTATTTCCAGTCAATTAATTTCTTCATTCATAAAGCACAAGTCGTGACTGTCATATCACAGCCCTTGTTTTCTGCACTATGTGAAAGTCTCTATTTTTGGCATTGCCCGCAGGCAGTGTTGATGGAAACGTTTGACTTTTTTAAAGGTTATCCTAGCACTGACGTTTGGATACTTTACATCTTCCCAGGGAGATTGAGCTCTAGTAGATGGAAAACCTTTAAATCTTGCATTTTTTCAAATGTTGTATCATTGTCTCATGCTACAAATATTTTATAGTTTGCCTTTTTCAGTTCTCCATTGAGGTGATTTGTTGGCAAGAATGATGTGTCTTAGGCAATGATTTGTTGGCTAAGGAACAACGTATTAATACACGGTTCCAAACATTGTGACAATTCCATATTTGTGCTTGAGGAAGGCAAGATTTCAGAGGTCATTAAACAAGGCAATTTGCAGGTTTAGCATCATCCTCAGCAACATCAGAATCAACAAAGAGGAAATCATTCCAACCGAGAAAGATTCCAAGGACGAGGGAATGCATCGACCAATGTGTCAAACATTCAGTGCAACTACTGTCACAAGTTTGGACACTATGAAAGAGATTGCCGCAAGAAGCAGTACGACCAAGGTGATCAATCCAGCAATAATCAAGGGAATTTCCGAGGCAAAGGAAATCATCATGGTGGACATTCTAGTCACAGTCATTTTGCAAATGAACATGGGAATATGTTTCTTGCAAGAGAGGAAATGCATCAGATTGATACAGTGTACCCAGACACTGATTTCAATCCCAAAGAGGATTTTAGCTATCAAGTCAACCAAGTGGAACAGGATCCTTGGTATATCGACAGCGGTGCATCATCTCACATGACAAATCATCAGGAATGGTTCACAGAAATGAAGCCATTAGAAGGATAGAAAAATGTCATCTACACAAAAGATCATACACCAAATCCAGTTCAAGGGACAGGTGTTATCCCTATGAACAATTTCACTGGTACAAAAGGATTGGTGAAAGATGTGCTCTATGTTTCGAAGCTCAGCAAGAACCTTTTATCAGTAGGCCAAATGATGAAACACAATTACAAAGTCATCTTCAACGGTGATGAATGCACTATCAGAGATAAATCCAAAAGATGTCAGCTAGTAGCAAATGGTGTCAAGGAAGGACACTTATACAAAATGCTAGCTATAGTACTAGATAAGCATGCCATGTCAGCTCAACCGTAACAAATTGCACTATCTGCAAAATGGCACAAGAGATATGGTCATGTCAACTTCAAGTACTTGTTAGATCTTAGGAATCAGAATATGGCAATTGGGATTTCGAAGCTACATTTTCTTGGAAAAGTTTGCAAAGCATGCTGCTTCGATAAACAAAAGCGAACCAACTTTGTCAGAAGTACCTCTCCTACACGAGGTATTCTTGATTTGATACATACAGATGTATGGGGTTATGCCCAAACCCGCAACATCAATGGTTCACTTTACCACTTGTCTTTCATCAATGACTACAGTAGATATTGTTGGGTCTACTTTCTGAAAGAGAAATCTGAAGTGTTTTCCAGATTTCAAGAATTCAAAGCCATGGTAGAAAACCAAACAGGTAGAAAGATCAAGTACATGAGATCAGATAGAGGAGGTGAATACATGTTTTTAGCATCCATGAACTTTTGCAGAAGTCACGGCATATGAAGACAATTCACATGTGCAGATACTCCTCAACAGAATGCAAGAGCAGAAAGGAAGAATGGGACTTTAGCAGACAGTGCTAGAGCAATGCATAGTGAAAAGCATCTTCCCAATTAGTATTGGGCAGAAGCAATAGCCACTGCAAACTATTTGCTTAATCGGCTTCCTATAGAACCGATACAAGGTATGACTCCTTATGAAGCATTCACTAGACACAAGCCACACATTGGGCATCTCTGCATATTTGGTTGCATAGCATATGCCCACATACATGATGATCATAGCAGAAAATTGGATATGAAGTCATGCAAATGCATCATGGTTGGCTACAGTGAAGAAAGCAAAGCATACAAATTGTATGATCCCATCAACCGCAAGGTCATCATCTCCAGAGATGTAATCTTTGATGAGGAATCAGAATGGAAAACCTCACCTACACAGGAGATAAGCATCGACTTCATACATTTTATGTGGTCTTTCTTGTTTGAGTGGATGCACAAATCATCCAAGAATACTTATAGGAACTTATTCAAAAATGACTTGAAAGTGGTGAACATGACTCTTTGGAATGTGACCGAGGCATTACATAGGCCGAAGGGCATGACTCTATATGCAAAGATACCCCATTTTGTATAGCAAATGCTATTTTTGATTAGTTACTAGGAGCAATTTGTACTTGGTTATAGCCACCGAAGCCATCCAATAAGCTATATATCTCTGATCCAATATCTCTGATCCAGCCACCTTTTCCAACACTATTTCTATTAAGGGTAGGGGATAGTGATCCTTGATTGTGGTGGCATTCACATTCTTTACGTTAACTCATATTCTTTAGATTCTTATTGCATTTAGGCATGATGATGATGGGTGAAACCCAATCAGTGTGCTCTATCTCATAGATGAATCCGACATCTAAGAGCTTTTCCAGTTCGTCATAGACCATGGTGCCATATTTTGGATTTGTTCGATAAGGCCACATACCTTAGGGTGAGCACCTTCCCTAATAGGTATCGTGTGTACTGCCACTTCTGGTGAAATTCCCTTCATTTCCTTGTACGACCATGCTAGGCAGTCTCGGTATTCCATTAGGAGTGCCTTGAGCTTTGTTTCATCTTCCTATGTAAGTTGTTTCCCAATGAATACAAAATTTTCTTCCTCCCCTTCAAGGGTGAGGTTTATTGTGCGAGTTTTAACCGGTCCCTCATAGATTGGAGTCTCTCTAATGTTACCAGTTTCTTGTCTAGTTTTTGAAGTACTTTGGCACTTCTCGGAGATCAGCCTCTGATGGTGTTGAGCTAGCCTAACATGGGCTATAGGCACTGGCGTAGGATCATTAACCAATTTTTGAGGCTCTTGTGGACTTTCTTTTTATGAAGTCTCAGTATCAAGCTTCATCTGCACATGTGGCTGAAACTTTCGAAACTTCTTACCTTGGGAATTGTGGGGTAACTTTTTCACTTGCAAAGTATCCCAAGTAATGGTTCATTTGCTATGCAAACTTCTTCAAGTCCATCAAGGGACCATTCAAGAGGAGGTGGCTCAAATTTTGGGGGAGCTGGCTTGGTAAGATATAACTTGACGATCCTAGTTTGGATTCGTTCGAATTTATTGAAAAGGTCGGCCTTGGCTAATAAACTGCATCAAGTCTTTCACTTTCTGAGGTACTTTGGCATTTTGTATAGATGTCATCTTTGAGGGATGTTTTGTCCTTCTCCTCCTTCTCGTACTTTGGCATTTTTTACAGCTTGTAAAGACTTCCCACTCAGTTACAAAGGATGTTTTTTCCTTCTCCTCCTTAGCCAACTAAGTTTGAATATAGCCACTAACACCATCCAGAATATACCACTAACGCCATCCAGAATATACTGCATGCCCCATGACAACATCCAACATTGTGTCACAAAATGGGAACCGGAACGGATATGTGACGGTGGTAGCATTTTCATTTTCGATAATCCACACAAATTCGGAGCTTATCATTCTTCTTTGTGACAATGACAATCAGAGGAGACACGTGACTTTATCAATCGGGTAGATGAAACCCACTCTCAACAATTTATCTTTCTCATGTTTCACTTGCTTGGCAAAGTTTGGGTTCATCAGTTACCACTGTCGGACAATTGGTTTATCTTCTTTCTTTAAATTTATCCAATGAACATACAAATTTGGGTCGGCACCTTGCATGTCAGTTTACTCTCAGGCGATAATGTTTAGAAAGGCAACCAAATCATCTCAAAACTGACCTTCAAGATGAATACTAATCTTCATGGTTTTTGGGTTTTCTTTCGTACCAAAATTTAACTCCTCAAGGTCATCTTTCGAGAGGTTCACTACATCTGGTCTTGATAAGCCGCTTCTGTTTTAGTGATGAGACACACCATTTCTACTAGACACTTCCTCAGTTTCTGGTAGAACTTGACTTATTACCAATATGGCATACCTGCCCATCGTATACTATTAAATAATTTGAATAATGCCAACTTTGAAAATTCGGATGACCGGTGGATTTGCCTTCGGGAACTGTTGTTCGTCATCATCCCATGTTGACAATGACCGAGCACACCGCTTTCTTCAAGACTACCTTCAAAATCATTTACAGCTTAAACTTCTCTTTTCCAATATGGACAATAATTGTAGATGCGTACTAGTCTTGATTGTAGCTGCCCTAAACCCTGGTCATCCCAATAACATGGAATACGGCATATCACTTTCTTCCATTTCCAGAACCACCCAAAAAATGCAGAAAAGCAAACCTTGGATATGGATTACTTGGTTCCATATTGCTGTCTCTGTGCCAACATGGACTTAGGTAGCATAGAATGTCTCTGTGCCAACATGGACTTAGGTAGCACAAAATGTGTGTGTATAGTGGTGGCAAAGCTCTGCTTGTACTTGCATAAGGCTAGGAATAATGTCTCTTAGGAATCCAACATGCAAGTTCTACATGTGATTCCTACATGCAAGTTCTACATGCATGATCTAGATGCAAGTCCTACATGCGAGTTCTACATGCAACTTCTACATGTGAGTTCTACATGCAACTCCTACACGCATGTTCTACATGTGACTCCTACATGCAACTCCTACATGCATGTTCTACATGCAACTTCTACATGGAACTCCTACATGCATGCATTCTTTTTACGGTCCCACATACCTACCTATCCTCGGAGGGGAGTCATGAACCCGTGTCACCTGGGTGGAGAGAGTTTTTGATTAACGCGCTAACTATCCTTGCAAGTGTCCCTATGGGTGACCTTGTCTTCTCCCCATAAGAAGATAAAGCGTCGCCCACTCTGCCTTGACCACTGACATGGCTCTGCTCGTCGAACCACGTGGCCTAGTTCTGTTATGTGAACACCTCCAATGAGCTAGCTGGGCGGTCTATTGCAAACTAGGGTCCCCGCCATCTATAGTACCCCTAGGCATCGGCGTGTGGTTCGGTATAGATATACTCATGGTCCAAGGTGCCATGCATCCTACCAAGAACTCACCTAAGATCTACATTGTGACCCGTGTGTGCCTTCCACGAGCACTTCATTAAAATCACATGTCCATCACATCCCACGCCATCTATAGTGCTGTCAGTGATTCTACTCTGGCTATGTGGCATCGGTGCCCACGTGGAGCTATGCGGGTCCACGAGGTGTATCAATGTGCTAGCCGCTGCCGTTGTGCTGTTCAGACTACCAGGTCGTGCTGTGCCATGTGTCCATCTCCATGCAGTTCCGAGACTCATGCGAGTCCATTCGATATGGCCAGTGTGCCACGCGTTCTCCAAGTGGCCAGACAAGCTGGCGGGTGTGTTGATATTTTCAAAGGAGAGTGGGTGATGTGGATTCCAAGCCAAGGGAATCCCTTGTCAACTTATATGATAATATATAATATATAATTATTATAACCACACATATTGTGGACAGGGCAGCGTGCTTCCTTGCCAAAGAGTTATAATCCGAGGGAACAGGCCCTTCCCTGGGTGCTGAGATAACACCGAGAATATAACGCCAAGAATATTAGCACGGAGGATAAGTCTCACAAATGGATAAGAGACTGGCATATTACCTGAATGTCAATAGTTGTAATTGTAGTCAAATGCAGACGATAAAATCACTACGAGCTGCGCGATAGGCAAAATTCAAATTATCATCATCTTTTGGCGATTTCTTTGATCTTAGAGACAATATCCCAAAAACTTGCCAATGTGAGCCTAAGAGGCTCTGCGTGTGTCCTTGAGCGGGATGACTCCAATATTCTTAAATCGTTCAGTAGAGTCTGGATAGCACAAAAAGATAACTATCATTAGATGAAGTCCCAAGTAGAGCAAGTAATATTCTCACTCTCCACTTAGCCAGTGTTACGTGCCTCTCCAACCTTGGGAAAATGGGAGTTTGAACATTGTAGTAAGTCGAGCTTTTAGGCTTGTGAGAGTAGAGCATAACGTCATTGCGAGGCTCACTAAACCAGTTAGAGTAACTAAACTAGAATATGTTAGTAGGCCCTTCAAAATAAAGGCCATTCACACCACCCTTAAGGTCAAAGATTCCCCCCTCCCTAAAAAAGGCCTAATTTTGCCCCTCGTTCACCATAACTCATCCATTTGGGACCCAAACTGGACCCTGATTGAACTGCCATTTCACATACGAAAACACCATGCTATAGGGCATTTTTACAGCCCATTGTACACAATTCTGGCATCCATATAACTCTCTAATTCATGCCCCCGTGTGGGCCCCTTTTTGCACTAATTTACTCATAAATCTCTACCATGACCTCGAATTGACGATCCATCTGCACCGACACATTTTCCCACTCGTGGGACAATCCTAGGCACATTATTAAGATGAAGGTCCCTAATATACTAATGCATCTCTAACTCCCCTACCATACATACATCACCACTCGGACTTGCGGAAGAGGCACCCGTTCCACCTCTTCATCTTCAAACCAAGCCAATCTTGACGCTAATGGAAGTCAACATGAAGCTTTCCAAATCCATGAGCCTCATTTTCCCATTCCCATTCTCCAAGGGGTCAGCGTTCTATTGGCATGCACATTCACTAGTAAACATGATAAGGGGACCTACTCCATACCATGCATTGTCAAAAGTCTTTCCAGGAATGGACCTTTGTGGAAATGAACTACCTACGGTACATGGATACTTGCAACTACGTTCTGGCTAATGCCTCCTACAACCCTCTATCCCAAATTTTCCCCTTGAAATTCAGCCAATCCCTTTGACTCCTCCATGACATGACATACGCCATCGCAATGATGGTAACCTTGAACTAAAATTGCATGGGAATAATTTCTTTAACCCTCGCACAATAACAATCAAGGCAGGCGCCCCCTGGGCAAACTCGAACTTCCCAAATACAATGGTTGGGGCGATCCAACAAGATTCCTACAGCATTTTGATGCCGCATGCCGAGCTGGAGGAGATCAATCAAATGAACCCATGGTCGCATGGTTCCCCATGGCCTTAACCGATGAAGCCTCAAAATGGTACCTAGACCTCCTAGTGAAAGAAAGAGCCACATGGGACCTACTGCAAACTGAATTCAAGAGGCGCTTTCAAACAGAGAGACTACAAGATGATTTCACTCTCCAACTAAGCAAGCTCGAACAAGGTCGGCGAGAAGATGTACGCACGTACCTGGGCAAGTTGAAATGCTTAATTACCAAATGTGACCCATGCCCCAATGATAAGTACCTCATGGCCTTGTAGACCCTAAGAAAGAAAATTCACAAAGACATGAAAAAGATTAGCAGTTACAAAATATTCAATGCTACTCATGCGGCAGCCATTGACATCATGAGGATGGCATGACGGACTCTGACACCAGTACTGATGATGGAAGAGCCAGTGCGTAAGATAAGCGCTCTAATAATGTAAAATCTAAGTTCACTGCAGAAGCATCTAATGAAGATCGCCTAGAGGCCATGACCATGAAGCTAAGAGAAGAAATGATGAAGCCCATATAACAAAAGATTCATATGTCTCAACCACCACCTCAGACTTATCCAAGGCGAGAAAATGCATGGTGTCCACATTGCATGGCCAATCATACAGCAAATGAATGTTGTGTCCTAAGAGCTAGGATAATTGCAATCCACCACCAAGGTTGTGGTGCCACATCCGTGTAGTCGACGGACATGTGACAAAAATAGTTGCATCTTCAACATGCGCAATAATCCGCCCCGACGTCAACAATACCACAACCAGCACCCATCCCTGTGTACAGGAAACTGGCACTTGCATAAGCACCCCCAACTTTGAGGTTGAATCTTGCTCCCGTCCGAGCGGACCCAAGTCTCGCAATTACTCAAGAATCCAAATCTACGATCATATCTAAGAGCGCCAAATCCAACTCCTCCGGTAGTTCCAATACAACAACTTCAAGCCGAGAAAGTGGATTCACAATTTGAGTATAAAGCTGAGTACCCAGTGTGCTATGTGGAAGGAGCAGAAGGTTTAATACCTATCTATGCGAATCAAGTTCGGCCCAACACATATCGAGCGCTAATCAAGTGCTATGGTTATGGAGAGAATCACCGGATTGCAGAGTGCCCTCATCGTGGTAGCCCCACTACTTTCCAACCACTCTACAAAGATTGTGGCATTGGCCATGCTTGTACGGATTGTCCCATGAAAAATAAGGTCCCACAACAAAATGAGGCTAAGCCTGATGTCCCAATCGGCATTATTGGATTGGACCATCAAAATCTAGGGCCAGCAAGCATATTATCACTACCTGTGAATGTAATTACACGCCAGCAAAAGAGGCCACCAAGGATCCTAAAATTCCAATTCAATCAAGAAGACCTCTTCAAAAGAAAGCACAAGTACATATACCTCCGCCAAGCAATGAGCAACCAAGCTCATCCACATCAGCTCCCAATTCTCAAATTAAAGAAGCTCCATACCCTAATGCAGAAGTGGAGAAGACTCGATTTCAAGCACTTCAACAATGGGTGCAAAAAGAACAAGCTCAATTTGAGGCTGAGAAGCAAGCACAAGATCCACTCCTTGACTTGGCCCCACCAAGTATTGACACTATACTTGAGCCTCTGTTCCAACAACAAAATCCACAACATAATGTACTGCCACGCCAACTTGAAGATGTCGCACTCTCTAGCATTCTAAGTTACTCTGTGTTAATTCCCATTGGAATCCTCTTACGGAATTGTCCCAATCTCTGGGAGAGTTTCAAAGGATGGATTCAACTAGCAAACCCCCCTCCACCTATGGAAGATATAGAAGATATCCCTGTGCAGATGGGTGAGAGAGATGACATACACAACATCACCATGCCTTTGATCCATAAAGCATATGAGGAAGTCCAGGCCATAGTGGATGGTGTAGGTGTGAATGTCCTATCCAAGGATCTCTACAATGAATGGGGTCTTCCACCAATGCACAACGCTAATTTCAACATACGCCTTGCAGATAATTCACGTGCAAAGCCCTTGGGAATATTGAATGGAGTGTTAACAAAAGTCGCAGGAGTCCGCTTTTCTCTTCAATTCACAATCTTGGATCTCCCCAAGAAATCTTATCAAATCTTGATTGGATGTCCTTGGTTGTGTGAGGCATCAGTCCTCCATGATTGGGGAACTGATAGATTGACAATCCAAAATTGTAACACCTCAGTAAGAGTCAATGTGGGAATAGGAGCAATAAAACCAATTGTGCCTAGAGCGTTGGATGAAACCTCTTCAACGATGATCTCAAGCAAATCAGCCCCCTACAACAACATGCCTTAGCGGGTGATACACAAAGCAATGTCAACAATTGGACCAAGCATTGGCGGACCATTGACAACTGCCATACACTAGATCCCATCTTATTGCAAATTGATGCTAAGGCCATATAAGTTAAACCTCCACTCACACATGAAGAGCCAATCCAGAGGTGCCATTCTTTATGGTTGACCTTGAGTGGAATAATGAACCTGAAGAAGATACCCATTCCAATAAGGATTCAAATTTTCCTTGGGACCTTGAAACAGAGGCTGAAAAATGCTAAATTTAAAGACCATGTCTTTGACAATGATTTAGCCATTCTCCATGCCCTTATGGCGGTCGAACTTCCCAAAGTTGAATAATAGCAAAAGATGCTGCAAGAAAGCTGAAGGAGGGCATCGCCGCAAAGCCAAAAGTAGCATAATCGCTTTTTAAGGTATTTATCTTACATTTGCACACCACTCACTAAGCTGACCAAGAAGGACACCCCATATGTTTGGATGGCAAAACAAGAGAGAGCATTCTAGTTGAAGATGATGTTGGATGTAGCTCCAACACTACAGTTGCACCAGACTAGGGTACAACTTCTTCTTAATGGTCCCTTTGCTATTGCGAAAATCAAGAAGATACAAGTTCTATTCAGGTTTAAGGTCCTTCATTCAAATTGGAGAGCAGTTCACTACTCTTCCCCACTCTTCGTTTTACCTCTAATATATGACAACTCACATCATTACTAGAAAGCATTATCATTTCTATTGCCATTCTTCCATGAGCCACATAAAATCATCCTCCTAAAAATGTTCCTAGATCACTAACACTAGCATTAGGGGGTCTATCAAGGTTTTTGAGAGTGATTAAAAGAGAGGAGCTTACCATCGAATGTTGAAGAAAGGAGCTTACCATCGAAATTTGAAGATAAGTGAAGAGGCTCTGCAATCTAGCAAGCATTGACAAATTGATAGAAGGCTTCCAAGAGCAATACGTCAACTCTATGGTGGAGCTACATGTTATATTGTGTTTGGAATTGAAAGGAGACCTTTGCAACCCCTTCAGTCATGATAACTCATTAGCACACTACATCAGGTTCCCACCCCTTGGGACCATGGTCATATTCACAACAAATTGTCCCCACCATTTTGACCAATGGAGCTGGCTTAACGCAAGGCCCTATCGGATGTGATTGGACATTCCAACTTTCATTGGGATGCTAAAAAAGCAATTCCAATCCATTGCATTGTTTACCTCAATCCTTTGCATAAAAAATACTTGGCATGGCAGTTACAACAATGAAATTCTAAATCCATTGCATTGTTAACCTAATACTTCTGCATATAGAACACATAGCATGGAAATTACAATAATAGCCATGGCTTTTACTACCGAACCATACACTCCTAAAGCTACTTTTCGTAGACTTACATCTAGGAATGTACTTGGGGTTTCAAACCCCCCATACTAGAGATTATAGAACTTGCCATGAGAAACAGTAGGCTATGAAGAGCCTCTATCTAAAGAATTGCATTATTAGGAATATATGTTTCTCTTTATTCCCATGATCAAGTTCCATAATTTCATGTTTTTGCAAAATTTCTACTCAATCTAGATAAATTTAATGCTTCATGGCTCATATTAATTTCTACAAATCTACTAGGAATTTCACTTTAGTACAAGGAACAACCCTTCAGACGGCAGCTTTTAATCCCACCACAGTAATAGAGCATGGACCTACATATACAACATTTTCACGAGTACAAACCAAAGAATAGCATCTACTTAAAGTCACTACAGCTCAACAATTGCATGTAGAAAGAATGCATGGATCTCGTATAACATTTGCCAGGAAATTCTCCAAACAACTCTCACAAATCATGTCACTATTAAAAAAAACTCTCGCAAAACATGAAGAAACACACATGATTATTACACACTCATTACGACTAACACTTGACTTAATGAAACATCTCAGACACTATGTATAATGAATCAAGGACAAACAATACATGATTTAATGTACAAACAATCAAAGACAAGTCCAAACATCATTCGTGTATTAACAAAACTTAGATTTATGTTAACAATACACAAAAATAAGTAGTGTGCTTGAATTAATCCTAGCTCACTAGCAACCTAATATCCGACAATGCATACTTCTCATACTCTTTATAGGCCCAAAACATCAAAAATTTCACAAAACCCTTGGGACAAATACTTGAAACAAAACCAAAAGTTCTTCAAACAAAACATCAATGAAGTAAACTCATGGAACAACACCATATGGACTTCATAATCTTAAACCCCACAATAAAGTATGAATCACAACTAGATCACATTTGGACAAATTCTCCTATCTTGTTGGACTAATACTTTCCCATAGGTATAGCATACTTCTTACCAACACAAATGCCTAATCTTGATGTATCTAAGATATGTAGTTAAAGAACATTATATCTAACATGTTAAAATCAATTGTACCAATTTCAATTCATCTTTTTTACTATATAATATTATAGACCTAATCATATGCGTCATTTAACTTGTGACATCATCCACATAAAATAGAATTTACTCAATCGTGATAACACATCTACTCACAAAAAGAATATTTTAAAAGTCACATGTGAACAAATAAACACACAGAAAATATCCTCAAAAAGTTGTAGAAAATAGAGATCCCACATGCAGATATTGGCTATCCTTGTGCTAACGAGTACGAGTAACAGCAGCTAGGAGGAAATTCAAAATAGCAAAGCACCAAAGCCAAGCAAAATAGAAGGAAAATTGCCCCCACACAACATACACAAACCCAATGCACTCACAGAGTGGGCAAAAGCAGAGAGAAATCCAATAACGAGGCGCTGAAGGTGGCTGTAGAGAGCACGCAGGACGGCAAACAGAGACGAAATCTCCCGCGAGCAGAGGTAAGGGCTGCGAACAGGCTGCACACAGTCCAAAGCAAACGTGGAGCAGGTCGTATGGCAGTACGGGCAGCAATTAGAGGTCAACCAGGAATTGCGTCTGCAGGGTATGCTTGCTGAGGGATACCAGGAGACCAAGGGTACCCCCAAGGGGGAGCACAGGCTTGGAGGGTCACCTTGGCTGCTTCCTCTCTCTCTCTCTCTCTCTCTCTCTCTCTCACACACACTTTTTTTTTTGGGGTAAAAGAAACTCTGCATTAAGAAGAATGTACATTCATAACTGTGCCAGAGTGGGATGCTACTACTCAAAACTAAAAACAGTAATAAAAGACTTCCAACTGGGCCTGAGGAAGGTGTCCAAGGGAATGAGCATCCTGAAGAGACCAAACACACACACATAGAAAGAGAGATACGAATACAAATTTACACTGTACATACCAAAAACTACATAGTTATAAATTATTCGCAATTACAATGCACATGCTACAATAGTGACTAGATATGAATCACGGTAGACAAGCAACAGAACTGAAGTCTCACTAAGATACGTGACCAAGTGCCCATTCCCAAAAATGGCAGCGAGATACTGGAGTCTGAAAATATCCATCGAGTATGATACATCTCAAATGATAGAGCATAGATCGTAGGTATATTGAATTTTGATTTAGATAATGGTGAAACAAGGATCATAGTCATATAAAGCAACGTCGGGTTTTTTGGTCACGTATCTTAAGCAGGTCTTTATACCTAGCGTCTCTAGCGAATCTAAACCTTAAGGGAACCTTAAGCACGCGAGTTGATCCAACTATAGAGCTACCACACCCATACCACTGTTGTTGCAAATATTAAAACAAATCAATATTGCAGACATGATAAAATATTAAAACAAATCAATATTTGCAGACACTCCGGGACAGAAATTTCATATAAAATGAGCATTCTAGCAGCTCTATTCGAACACATGAGCATTCTACCTTGGATACAACATGAGGTTAAATGCCTTAAAGTTTCAGAGGAATCCGCTGTGACCACTTCAAAAGGTCTGAATACACTTTATCACCACCAATCTTCTCTCCTGACGAACCTGCAGCAACCCTCAATACATCTTCAATCAAGGCAAAATTACCCATGATATCAACATGTGCACCACTTTGCGTACCCCGTCCCTCCAGCAAGTTGGCAGGAGGAGCATGGGAATATTCCCTAACAAACGTTGCAGCTCCAGAGGGATTAAAACGGGTAGTGCCACGCCATCCTTTTGCACACATCAAACCTGCACTCAAGGCTGGTACAGTTTCATCACCGTCCACAAACTGTACACCCCCCTTCAAACATCCCTCAGAGTGCCCTTCAGCTGTGGTATCAATGCGAAATGGTATATGGCAAGTTTCAGCATGGGGTGAAACTTTATATATGTAGGACCGTTCCGTCAATATGCCAACTCCATACATGCAATAAATCTCCATA